>NC_142607.1:31151469-31367136 GCF_041222555.1 Hakea prostrata | reverse complement strand
TGTATTGCTTGATATCAAAATGCAATTTCAATTGAGAAAAATGAAGCGTCGATTCTCTCTCTTTTTTCTTTTCTTTTTTAACGTTTAAATTAAAGAATTGAAGTTAATTAAGGGTGTTTTGGGCCAAGATGTCTCAATTTAAATTGCATTTTGATATCAAGTAGTACGAGTTTTTTTTAATTGTTTGATAAAATTAAAAAAAGTATATGTTGGGCTTTTAATAATTAAAGATAATTTGGGTTTTAAGTATGATATTTTGGTTTTTAACAATTATTTTAATTGAGGATAATTTAGTATTTAGATGTTAAGAGTAATTACGGTAATTTAGGGTTTAGATAAAAAATATTTTCACCCAAGGATAATTTGGGGTTTTAGAAAAAATATTTAACAGTAAAAGTTAAATTTAACCAAGAAAGTTAACAGAGGGGATGTATTTGATATATTTGCTAAGTAAGAGTGGAGGTAAGTGACATTATCCAACTAAGAGGGGAGATAAGTGACATTATCCAACTAAGAGGGGGTCTAAGTGCTATTTGTTCAGCTAAGAGGGGTGGTAAGTGATATTTACCTTAAAGTTTTTGAAAGCCTAATTTGCATTGATCTACCTTGATAACCAATATCTGTTTATCGCTTCTTAATCAAGATTGTTAATTAAACACAAAGAGATTTTTTTGGTTATAACTTAACATAGAGACATTGGTTTTTTTATTCAATAGCAATGAGTTTGGGTATGTTTAAGTCATGAATTGTGGATTTCAAGAAGTTAGAGTTCGAACTCCCTCGAGACTGGGGGTGAACCTGCCTTGTATTTAAATTACATGTAACAGCTACCCCCCAAGGCGTAGTAAACGTGCGCACAAGCTGGCCCAAGCAAACCTCAATCCCAAAAAAATAAATAAAAAATAAACACAACGTAAACATAAAACTAACTTGGTGTATATCATCATATGACAGGGACTAACATGGTATACATTCTCATCGAAGACAACAATCATTAGATATACTCAGATAAATCCATGCATTTTCAGTTGAAAGAGTATTTAATTGTAATAACTTGCATTTTCTTTTCTTTTCTTTTTCTTTTTCTTCTTTTCTTTTTCTTTCTTCTTACAGGGTTGTTGGGTAACTAGATTATATATTTAGGGAAAAGGTAAAAAATTTCATTCTCATTTTTGGCTTTTTAAAAGAAATCAATAGTTATGGAATTAGAAAAAATTAGTATGCCATGTCAAAATGAAAAATTGTAACCCTGACCTTAGAAGTAAATACAAAGTTATCCTCTTTTTCTTTCTTCTCCAATTAATTGATCTTGCATTCGTATCTCTGGCAACTTGCAAGCACGGTACTCATTCCTCTACTATTTCTTCCGCTTCATTATATTTGGGAAATTTTCTTGGATGAGAAGGACCTAAAGAAGGCAATGGCATCCATAGAAAGACAAAAAGATGGGATAAGATATCGAGATACAAGAATAGATCTAGAGGCTTTTTTAATGAAATAAGAAAGGAAAAATATGGTTTTCTAAAAAGAGTGTCATTTTATTATTATACCCTCCATATGAATTGGGCTTTAAGTGATCTTCCACAAAAACTAATAGAATGAGTTTTTGGGTCCATAGTCTATTGTAGACTAAAGTGTCTATCATCTATTGTTAAGTTCTCTTTTTTTTTTTTTCCAATCCTTTTAAAATCAAAGTAAGATTCATAAAACCAAGAAAGATAGAACAGATGAAAAATTGTGGACAATTGAGGATGAAAATTTTTAGAAATGAAATTCAGAAAGAAAAATATATAAAAACATTATGTGTATAGGAATCATACTTTATGTGTATAATACATGTTAATATGACTGATTTCATTAAGTACAGGAACAAAAATATGGGAGAGGAGGGGATTTTGTCTCTTTAAAAATCAATAGTAAATTGATCGTTTGCAATTAATTCAAATTTTTATGCCTATTAAAAAAACAACCTTCAATACCAAAACAATAGACAAAAACCTTATTTGAGACTTTTTTTCATTCTTTCGGATCTCTACATCTAAGACAAACAAGAAAAATATATAAAAACATTTGTCACATAAACTTATCAAAACCAAAAACGTTTTTTAAAAGGAAGGGAAAAAAAAATCTGTCACATAATGACAAAACCCTTCAAATTCACAAAATATTATATTTATTAATTAAAAAAAAAAATAGATCTAACTATCTATATAAAGGAATACTAAAGATAATAGGCAGCTGACTCAAAATACCATTATAGATTGGAGTATCAATATCATGAAAATAAAGTGAACATGAAGAGGTCGTGGGTTCGATTCTCGCTGAGGCATATTAATATCCCATCCCCCGGCTTAATAAAACCCCTTTGAACCAAAAAAAAAAAAAAAAAGTGAACACATGAACAGCTTATCTTTTATATATATATATATATATACACATCTTCTTTTATTCTAACTATTGTTATTAAAGAAGGCAAATGAATATTTCTAAAGATGCATGTTATAAAAGAAAAAAATTCTATAAAGAAAGAAACTCATCTCTTTCAAGTCCAATTTCTCACTCACATTGCTCAATCGATTAGGTTTTGCTCTTCCATTGCAATAAAACTTGTTGTTTTAGGAAATAACATCAGCAAAGCAAAATGTGTTTAGAAGACATATGGGTGCCTATTCTATGCTATTTGGGGATAAATTTGATCTTCTTATCTGAATCCATTCTAATTTATCTTGATGTTCTGAAAAAAGTGTTTATGATATAGAATTAAAATCCAAGACACTATATGAATAGTTTATGAAAAAATAAGTTACTTACTGACAAATGTGTCTATTGATGATGAAAAAATTGCGGGTTTTGAGAATTATCACTTGTTAGCGAAGAAAAAATAGTAAGAGAAAAAGAAAACAACGGGAATAAGTTGTATTTTGGGTTTCTATTTTCTATTCTTGAACTTTAAAAAAAAAATTAATTAATATGCCATTAATGCGCCAATTAAAATGGTAATTAATAAGTGAATACGGCTATGTTTAGACATCAAATATGGCATTAAGTGTATGCTCAAGAAAATGTCATTTGTCCAATAATACGTTTGGATGCGTGTATTAATACAACAATCAATACACATATTTACTAACTATGGTCCCACTAACCCTAAATTTCAAATTATATTTTCATAAATCTCAAGTTGCCTAATTAGTAATCCTGTATTATTTTCCTTAAATATCTAAATGTATTAGGTTTAATCAGGACCTTAAATATATCTAAATCAACCATGGCCTTAAATATTAGGGTTAAATATCTAAATATATTAGGGTTAATCAGAGCCTTAAATATCTAAATATATTTTCAAAAATCTCACATTCCTTAATTTATAAAGGTTAATCAAGGTGGGCAGGCCAGGTTAGGCCGGGCTATGTCAGGGTCGGGTTAGGGTTGGAGATTTTTATAACCTGACAAAGTTGAGTAGGCTTAGGTTTCAATTTCAATCTCTAGAGTAGGGTTAGGTCCAAGGCTGACCCACCTAACCCGGCTTCTTTGTTTGTTTGTCTTCTTCTTTCTTCTTTTTTATTTTTATTTTTATTTTTTTATTTTTTTTATTGGGGCTGGGGTTATTAAATAGGCCATCCGGAAAGGTCGAACCCCCCACATGGAGATATAGATCATACCACCCGATCAACCCTGCATTGGCCCTAGCCCGGCCTATTGACACTGCTAAATCTCCTCTCCATTATACAACCATTAATTTGCGGCACTATGCCTTCAACATGGTGCAGTTATCGTTCCATTTCTATTGTAAAGAATCATCTACCAAAAATAAAAAGGAATCTATTCTAAAGAAACTCTTTTAATTAAGTTCAGATGCTATTGGAATTTTAGGAAACATATCTAATTAACTGAACAAATTAATTAGGTTAACATTTATTTCCACCACAACTTCCTATTTCGAATTCAGCAATAAGGAGCAATTTCATACCTTCTATTCTTATGCGTCATTTATTCTTTGGCATCTTTGGTTGGCTCAATTTCATTTGGTACATGCTCATGGAAATATGTCTCTTTTAGTGCTTATTACTAATTTCAAGAGAACATTCTCAGAATTTCAGCAGCATACATTTTCATCATCTTCCATTCAGCGGGGAGCGAATTCTCATTTGTAGGCCCATGAGGCATCTCAAGCTGATATGGAGAGTTTATGATCTGACCGGGTTCATACCCGGTCCGACCCTCGACCACGGTCGAGACGGAGAAGACCGAATCGCTCCCGAGCGAACCGGAGCCGGAAGATGGCTTGCTGAAGAAGAAAGATTATTCTGCTGCAAGCGTGCCCTAATCTTACTTATGGATTAGGGTAATCACCCTAATGACAGCAGACTCAAACTGACGGCTGCGGATAATCATCATCAAAGGGATAACTATCGCATAACCTAACGGTTATCTCAGGAGTCCTCTACTAGCCCAAACTAGTAGAAGTCTATCGCTCAACGGATCTTATTGATAAGATCCAACGACTACCCGAAGAAGGCTCGAGTGCATCCAACGAAGGAGATTCGAAGGTACACTCTATATAAACCTCACTACCATACAAGGTGAGGGAGGGATCAATCGATCAAAAAGAATACTATCTGAGACTCAGGTTCGGATACATACTGATAGATCCAAACTATCAGCGTCCTGCTATCTAGATCACCTTTCCCGTTTCTTCATTCATTAGCTCTGTGCTTCTAGCAGAGCCGTTTGTGATTAAGTTCATCAACTGACTTAGCCTTCGGAGGTGGACTCCCGACCCCAGCGGTCGGGCCACATCTGACGCTTTCGTTTTGCAGGACATCACGTGGAGATCCAAGGGCTGAGCAGATTTTGGACGCATCACAAGCTAATTTGCATCTATCACCTACTATGTTGTCCAATTCTTTCCCTCTTGTAGGGGATCAAGATTTTTTGTTGTTTTGTGATGCAAATTTAACTCGGGATGGTAATACAGGAGGCATTGGTTATGCTCTAATCTCTCCAACAAAAAGGAGGTCCTTATGGCAGTTTCTTTACCTCTACATTTCCACCATGTGATCTCTAGTGAAGCACTTGCTATACGTCAAGCCTTGAAGGATGTTATTGATCTAGGTTACTGTCATCTTTGTGTCTTTACTGATAACCAATATGTGGCTTCTTTTTTAATTAGAGTGGAAATATTCCTGTTGAGGTTGTGGGTATTTTGGAGGATTCATTACTTCTATCCTCCACTTGTGTTTCTTGTAATTTTTTTCATGTTTGTCGGGATGCCAATGGTTTGGCATATTCCCTAGCTAGGAAGGCCCTGTCTATTCCGAGTAAGACAGTTTGGCTGTTATTGAATCCTTGGTTGAGTAGTCTTTTGCCAACTGGGTGCTTTTCTCGATAGTTGTTCCAAAAAGAATTAGAGAATAAATGTGTAGTTAAATCTTTGGCATGAGCATCTCCATCCAATATAAATAGGAAACCATTCATGGAGGTTCGCTCATCGAGAAAACCAGATCAATAGAACACAATCCAAGCTATCTCTGCATATAACAGCATCAATGGACATAAGAACAGTTACAGTTTCTCTGCTTCTTCTTCTCTTAGTTGCCCAAGTTTACAGCATTAGTGATGCTAAAAGTCCTTCAGGTAACACAATCTCACTGGTACAAAAATTAATAATAAATTATGTGTCTTGTTTTATTAAATTTTTAGCTCCTTGATCATTCATGTTTGTGTTAATTTTGGATCAGCAGTAGGAGGATTATTTGTACCGGTTGAAATGATGCAAGAGAGAGGAAGGCAGTTGGCTTCAGCACCATTTCGACCTTGTGCCCCATGCAAGAGACCAGGTCGTTGCGGCACCACCGGGAATTGTTGCTATGGCATTAATTGCCATCTCCCTGGCAAGCCCTTTGGCACTTGTGCCCTTCAACCCGTAGCTTGCAACTGTAACTCATGCAAGTGAAGCAACTAGGCTCTCTTTGGCATAATTTATGTTTATTATCTAGAGTTTTTTACATGAGCCCCCTCCATTTTCATGGGAAACAAACTGCACCCCTCTAAAATTAAAACCTTGCAATTACCCCCTCCCTCCAACATTAACCCCATTACTTAAGACTGTTAACTAATCTTAATATGACCATATTACCCTCAAATATGGTAACGTTTGAATTTTTTATTTTCAAGAGTTTTTTACATGAGCCCCCTCCATTTTCATGGGAAACATCCCGCCCCCCCCTCTAAAATAAAACCTTACAAATACCCCTCCACCGGAAGACATTTGCGGGCGCGACCTCACTTGCATTTTTTCTTCTTCTCCTACACGTTTCTTCTCCTCAAGATGAGGTACACACTGCTTCTCCTCAAATGTTCCTCCAGTGGTGATCTTGAGCGTTGATTGGTAGTAGTGATGATAGAACGAGGCATCGTGAGTAACTGTGATGAGTGAAGTGGTATGACTTTGAAAATAAAAAGTTCAAACGTTACCATATTGAGGGTAATATGGTCATATTAAAATTATTTAACAGTCCTAAGTAACAGGGTTAACGGTGGAGGGGCTATTTGCAAGTTTTTTTTTATTTTAGAGGGGGTGGTGCGCCTTGTTTCCCATGAAAATGGAGGGGGCTCATGTAAAAAGCTCTTGAAAATGAAGTTCAAACGTTACCATATTTGAGGGTAATATGGTCATATTAAGATTATTTAACAGTTCTAAGTAACGGAGTTAACGGTGGAGGGGGTATTTGCAAGGTTTTTACTCTAGAGGAGGTGCGGTTTGTTTCTTATAAAAATGGAGGGGGCTCATGTAAAAAAACTCTATTATCTATTTATGAATAATCAATTATGATAATAAGTTACAAGCGATAAACAAATTTCGTTTGATTATTAGTGTACATAATACAATATATACAATAAATAGGTTCGGTATCATTGAGGGAATAATATATTATGTATCATTCGTTTAGGATTTGGTTGGTTGAAACAAGGATTTCTTTTTTTGGGAACTTTAATATTTTACTCCTACTTAAGTGGTAAAAAATCATAAACATCACTTGATCTATTCATGAATTTATGTTTAAATCGATTAATTTTAATGAGAAACAGGTATCATAAATCATACCAAATACATGGTTTTATGTTCATAGACCAAATAATCATAAATTTAAATTGTACCAAAGAAAGCCGCTTTCACATTTCAATATAGTCCTCTCCTCTCCTCTCCATGGAGATATGCTAATCTTGCATCACAAGCCCGTTGTCTTTGCTTCGTTTTTTTAACAATAAAGCGAAAATTATATTAACTTGATAAACAAGTATGTTGGTCTCATAGGTGCACATTCCTTCAACATCTATTCGTAGAGATATGCATCGCTTGTAAGTTTCAATTAATAAACCATTTCACCAAAATATATATTTTAAACCGTTCAAAACCTACATTAGGAGTTTTGCTAATAATTCTAAGCATTTCTGTAATTAAATGTAATGGCTATGTCTTAGTGCAAGGATTGGGTAGAAGATCAAGGACTTCTTGTGAATTACACCAAATTTCCTTAGCTTGGACTCACGGAAGGAGGACGTGATTTAAACCCAGTTGAAGAACTTGAGACTTTCAAAAAAGCATGTGAAAATTATAGCATCTCGTGGTAATGATCTAAAAAGACCCACCCAAAAAAAGACCATAAATCCATCCTGTTAGGTTCAGCCGTTTTAGCAGAAAACATGAAAAAGACAGCATTATAAACAACCAAAATCCATGGAAATATTCAGATTCTAGAAAAGACCCAAGGCTACCGTTTTATGAAGGCTGCCCTGTTTTAAATACGTACCAAACTTCACATCAAGTTATTCAGATCAATTTCACCAAATTCATTGTTTTGCTTGCATTACATTTTCTGAAGGAGAATCACAAGAACAAAAAAGAGGTTCATTTGGGAAGAAGGCAGCTCTCCACCAGAAAATCTTTTTCTTGAAAAACTTAATTAAAAGAAAGTAAAGTAAAACGTTGATTTTAAATTTAATCGTCAAAGGCTTTCAAATTAGGCAATAAATAAATCAATGTTTTCAACACTCCAAAATAGAAGATGAGAGAGTGTAAGACATAGTGAAATTGAGAGGCAAAAATTATCATGGAAAAAAGGTTGAAAGTAGGAGAGAGAGTCCCTACAAGGAAGATAAAAATAAGTTTTCAAGGAGATCAAAGGTTCCTATCCAAAAGTTTAACGGAAGACGAAGAAGAAAAAGATGAGGAATGACTGAGCAACATGGTGAAAGATAGAAGTAAATCTTATAACACTTTATACATTTACAATTTTGTCCTCAAGAATTTTGTGGGTTTTTAACATTGCATGAAAAGAAATGAAAACGAAAAACATAAAACAAATAAAAAAAACACCCCCTTTTTTTTTTTTTTTTTTTTTTTTTTTTTTTTTTTTTTTTTTATATATTATATATCAAGAGATTTTTTTTAAAACAAATATTTTATTTATTATCTCGGAGAACTTATCTGTTTAAAACTTTATATAAATATTTTATTTATTTTAATTGTGTCTTTTATCCATGGTTTTATTTAGTCCCACATCGGGTGGAGAAGATCTGATTATATGGTTTTTATATAGTAAGAGCCTAGGTATTATTAATTTACTTGATACCCTATAGTGACCCTGCCATGATTATATAGATATAGATATATTATATTAATATTAATATATATATATATATATATATATATATATATATATATATATTAATATAATATATCTATATGACTTGGGACTTGGGACTTTTGGGGACTTGGGCCGTGGGTCGTGGGCTTGATCCGGAAGGCCCAGGGGCCCGGCTTTGTCATGGGCCCCGTTCTCGAAAGCCCACTACTAGGTGAATACGTGGAGATGCCATTTGAGTGGCACTCTCCCGTAGGGAGGTCAGCTGAGGTACCTTGTCAAGAGAGTTGAGCTGAAAGGTACCCTCACACCCTTTCACCCACAGCCTTTGGGGCTCTATATAAACTCCATTTCGTGCTCATTCTTGACACAAAGAATTCCTCCTCCTCTCTCTCTCTCTCTCTCTCTCCCCGTTGTTCTTTGTTGCGGAACATAACCTGATTATACCTTGAGTAAACCTTTCTGGGGTGCAACCTTAAAGGTTTGGGCTGACTGATCTTGGGGTGAAGACACTTTTAGAACCCGTATTGCACAATTCGGGGTGTCTAAATACCTTAAAGAAAGTATTTCATGTACGTTTCAGCTCTAAAGAAGTACTGTGATTACAACAACAGTTCTGGTTGGGTGCGTGCGGATCCCTCACGTCAACAACAAGTTTAAGGTATTTAGTATTTTCTACTATGGCTACCGACAACACCGAAGTAGTCAACACAACTGTTGGAAAAGAGACCAACATGAAGGACTCGCAAACGTAAGTACACATGAGAAATTCACCGAGAACAAGACTCCTCTTCCATCTCTCGCAAGCTTCACAACCACCAACCGGAAAGTCGATTTTGACAAAATCGGCGTTCAAAGGTGAGAACTTTAAACGTTGGAAGCAAATGCTATATTTTGCACTTATGGAAGCTGGGATAGCATTTGTGCTGAGTGAACCCCAACCCGATAAGTCGGGTGATCCTACCTTCGATCGTAAAAGGATCGAATGGTTCACCGCAGATTTCAAATGTAAGAATCGCATTCTAAATGCGTTGTCAAATGAGTTATACAATGTGTATAGCTCTTTTGAATTTGCTTATGAAATGGGAGGCATTAGTCAAGAAGTATACTCTTGAGGATGCCGGTAACTTAAGGTTTGTAGTTGAAACCTTTCCTGGAGTTTACGATGGTCGATGGGATTAGCATCTCGACCAAGTAAACAAGTATCAAGTGTTGGTGGGGAATCTGCGGCAAAAGAGAATATCATTCTCGCAGATGCCTTTGTGACCAAGTGCCTTGATACATAAGCTTCCTTCCTCTTGGAGTGCCTTTAAGGTCTCAATGAAACAAAGAGGAAGGACTGGCCTTTGACGTGTTGTGGTTCGGATCGTAATAGAAGAAAGGAACCGACTTAGGAATGAATCTAGTAGTTCCAATAAGCCTAAGGCCAACCTGGTAGAGACCGAACGAAAAAGAAATTTAATAAGTCTCTAAAACCCAATCAAGATTCTACCTTCAAAAGAAGAAGAGAGCATGCTTCAAGTGTGGCAAACCTGGCATTTCATTAAGTATTGCGGGTAAAGAAGAAAGGAGGATCGAGAAAGCAAGGCTAACTGATTGACTCGAGATCTACACCGCAATGATAACGAGCTTTGTAGTTGAAAAGTCAACATCCCGGGTGATAGATACAAGTGCTACCAGCACATTTGTGGAGATAGGAGCTTCTTCTCCAAGTATTCTGATGCTCCGACAAGATCTTCATGGGAAATTCTCAACCAGCCAATGTAATCGGAAAAGGACAAATCACCCCGGTCGACCTGAAAAACTCGAGGTTGGAGAATGTTCTCTTGTACCGATATAAGGCAAATCGATCTCCGGTCCGCTCCCGAATAAAGTCGGGTTCAAACTGTCCTTTGAAGCAGACAAAGCGCTTCTCTTGAAAAATGATGTATTTATTGGAAAAGGTTATCTAAATGATGGCCTCTTTGTATTGAGTATTACCGAATTAATAAATACTTCGATTCTCGCTTATGTTTTTGATTCTTTTGATTTATGGCATGGTAGACTAGGTCACATAGTGCACCTTATATATCTCAATTATGTAAGTTGGGCATTATACATAGTGTTAAACCACCACCGACTAAATGTCAAATTTGTGTTGAGGCTAAGTTTACAAAGAAACCTCATAAGTCGTTGGATAGGAAAACGAATTTGCTAGAACTAGTGCATAGTGATTTATGTGATTTCAAATCACAAGAATCAAGAGGTGGTAATAAGTATGTTATCACCTTTATAGATGACTGCTCTAGATATACTATGATATATCTACCGAAATCCAAGAATGAAGCCTCAATGCCTTTCTGCCTTATAAAGCGTAGTAGAGAATCAACTTGGAAGAAAGATAAAAGGCTAAGGACCGACGAGGGTCGAATATTTCAGCCTTAGTAAATTCTTTGAAGAGAATGGCATTATTCATGAAACCACCGCCCCATATCAACCGAATCTAATGGGATAGCAGAAAGGAAAAATCGCTCATTAAAAGAGATGATGAATGCAATGTTAATCAGTTCCGCTTACCACTTGACTTGTGGGGGATGCAATATTAACTTCATGTTATGTTTTAAACAGAATTCCCCACAGAAAATCGAATGATACCATATGAAAATGGTATTTAAGAAAACCAAGTGTAAAACACTTGAGAACATGGGGTTGTTTGTCAAAGTGGCCATTCCGAACCTAAGAAGCGAAAGTTGGTCCTAAGACCATTGATCGTGTGTTTTTAGGATATGCAAGACATAGTTCTCGCATACCGTTGCATGGTTATAAGAACCATTGAAGAAATTTGTGAGGAAAATTCAATAATTGAGACAAGGGATGCTGAATTTTTGAAAGAATATTTCCTTTTAAATTTAATAGACTTGATAGTGAGTCTCGAAGTAGTAGTATGAATCATGGAAATGATTTGGCTACAACCACTGATTTATCTCATGAATTGTCACAAGACGGGAAATGAGATAATATTGACTCCAAGTGGAAATGAGAATCCTATACGGAAAAGCAAAAGACAAAGGAAAGCTAAATTTTCATCTCGATGAGTGGATAGTCTATCTTATAGACAATGACCCTCTCACTTATAGTGAAGCGCTTATTTCTCGGATGTCGTCTTTTGGAAGGAAGCTATAAAGAGTGAACTAGATTCCATCATAGGTAATCACACTTGGGAATTGGTAAATCTTCCTCAAGGTTCAAAGGTATTAGAAACCAAGTGGATATTTCGAAAGAAATTGAAACCTGATGGTTCCTTAGATAAGTTTAAAGCCGACTTGTAGTCAAAGGTTTTAGGCAAAAGAAAGACATAGATTACTTTGACACCTTTGCACCGTAGCAAGAATAACTACAAGAGAGTTCTCATGGCTATTGCATCTATCTACAATTTGGTGATACACCAAATGGATGTAAAGACAGCATTTCTAAATGGGGAATTGGAGGAAGAGATCTACATAAGACAACCAGAAGGTTATGTATCTTTTGGTCAACCTAATAAGGTTTGTAAATTAGTCAAGTCATTGTATGGGTTGAAGCAAGCACCCAAGCAATGGCATGAGAAATTTGATACCGCTCTCATTTCAAAGGGTTTTAGTGTCAATGATTCCAAAGGTGCTTATATAGTAAGTTTCATCAAGGGAAGGGTGTTTTTATTCTACTTTATGTAGATGACATGTTGATCATGGGAACAAGCCTAGAAATAGTTAATCAAACTAAGAAACGCTAGTGTCTTTATTTGACACCAAAGATTTGGGCACCGCGATGTAATTCGGGAATTAGAATCATCGTAAAAGAAAGAGAAATTATACTCTCTCAAGCTCATTATGTGGAAAATATGCTTAAGAAGTTTGGTTTTTATGATTCTCGTTCGCTCAAAACTCCTTTAACTATGGAAAGTAGTTTTCAGAAAAATATTGGAGAACCAAGAAATCGAAGAGATAATCACATTATTGGATCCGTCAATTATCCGATGAACCGTACTAGGCCGATATTGCTCTAACAGTTGGAAAATTGAGCCAGATACTCATAATCCTAGTAAAGAGCATTGGCTTGGAATTGAACGATTACTTCGGTATCTTAAGGGTACTATGCATTATGGACTTCACTATAGTGGAAATCCCTCTGCTTGGATGGACACTGTGATGCTAATTGGATCTCAGATTCAAGAGAAACACTAGCTACAAGTGGATATGTGTTTATGCTAGGTGGAGGAGCAATCTCATGGAAGTCAGTTAAGCAATCATGTGGAACATCTTCTACAATGGAAGCAGAATTTGTAGCTTTGGAAAAGGCTGAAGTGAAGTCAATGGCTTAGAAACATGATTGCAGATATACCTCTATGGCCCAAACCAATGCCACCTATATCGCTGCACCGTGACAGAAGCGCTATAGGAAGAGCTAAAAATCGGGTATATAATGGCAAAAGAAGACACATACGTCTTCGACATAATCTTGTAAGGCAATACATTGATGAAGGAACAATTGCAATTGATTACGTGAAATCAGAGGAAAATTTAGCTGATATGTTCACTAAAGCTATGCCTACAAGAGCTTTTAATGAAGCACTTATGGGAATGGGATCAAGACCGTGACATAGGTCATGTGACGGACACCCAACCTATGTGAAGAGGTTAAATCCTGAATTAGGTTCAAAGGGTAAGCAACGAAGTCACTAGATGACCTGCTTGTACTACTATACCCATTCAATAATTATAGTAAAGTAGTACCACCATATTGTTGATAGGATGAGTAACTCGACTCTTAATCAAGCATAGCTCACGAAATGTGGGGGTGTGTCAATGTGGTGCACACCTAATGCTGACCTAAACAGATATAGAGGGTGAGGCCGCCTTCACTTGGAAATATTACACTGTAAAGTTCCTTAAATATCTCATGAGACCAAGATTCGAGACAAGGCCGATAAAAATGTCTATTTTTCTTTATAAAGGGGTTGTTAAGAAGGTCGACCAATTGGATATGAATGGTGAAGTAGCCAGCTACACCGAAGAGGATAGGTTCAAGAAGTCGACTTCACCGGTACTCGTAGCGTGCTTTATCGATCTAGTGTAGATTCAAGTCCGAAAGACATCTACAACGAAGTGTCCTATTGTGTCTAATGTGTTCACCGCGCTTGAGTCTTCAGCCTTTGTATTTGAAGTTTTAACCATTGTGGGGGATTGTTGTAAATATGTTTAAAACTTTATATAAATATTTTATTTATTTTAATTGTGTCTTTTATCCATGGTTTTATTTAGTCCCACATCGGGTGGAGAAGATCCGATTATATGGTTTTTATATAGTAAGAGCCCGTGGTATTATTAATTTACTTGATACCCTATAGTGACCCCCGCCATGATTATATAGATAGATATATATATATATATATATATATATATATATATATATATATATATATATATATATATATATTAATATTAATATAATATATCTATATGACTTGGGACTTGGGACTTTTGGGGACTTGGGCCGTGGGTCGTGGGCTTGATCCGGAAGGCCCAGTAGGCCCAGTTTGTCATGGGCCCTGTTCTGGAAAGCCCACTACTGGGTGAATACGTGGAGATGCCATTTGAGTGGCACTCTCCCGTGGGGAGGTCACCGAAGGTACCTTGTCGAAGAGAGTTGAGCTGAAAGGTACCCTCACAGCCTTACCCTTTCACCCACAGCCTTTGGGGCTCTATATAAACTCCATTTCGTGCTCATTCTTGACACACAGAATTCCTCCTCCTCTTTCTCTCTCTCTCTCTCCCCGACGTTACCTTCGAACATAACCTGATTATACCTTGAGTAAACCTTTCTGGGGTGCAACCTTAAAGGTTTGGGCTGACTGATCTTGGGGTGAAGACACTTTTAGAACCCGTATTGCACAATTCGGGGTGTCTAAATACCTTAAAGAAAGTACTTCATGTACGTTTCAGCTCTAAAGAAGTACTGTGATTACAACAACAGTCCTGGTGTGCGTGCAGATCCCTCAGACGTCAACAACACTTCCTTGTCAAAAGCATAGTTACACACATCCATCTAGCGATACACAAACAAAAATTGGTGGAGTAGAGACGCGTCGGTGCTGGCCAGCACTTTTTTTAAAATATTTGAACGCCCTGATAGTGCTGCACATTGGTTCTGAGTGGGTACTATCCCCCAAAATCATCAACCCTCCATCACAGACGATACACTCCGTAGTTAATGGATTAAGGGATCCAAAAATTACATTCACCAACCTGTTTTGACAATACAATTTAAAGGAAGAAAAAAAAAAAAAAAACAAAGCTTCTCAAACATAATGAGTGCAAAAAACATCCCCTCCCACCTTTATATAGGAGAGTAATAGGTAGATAGACACTGCCATAGATTGTCTCCAAAAACACATCTCTTCCCTTAAGGCGTGCTTGTTATTCCCCAAACTAGCCTCCCAAAAGAGACACTTGTTTGCTACTTAGGTGTCTATTTGGAAAAGACCCAACCATTTAAAAAAATGAAAATTTTGAATTTTTCAAATAAAACCATGAAATTACAGCAATCCTCCACAAAATTCAAAAGTTTTTTTAGAAAAAAAAAAAAAACACTAAACTAGTGAAGATATAACTCACAATAGGACACGTTGTTATAGGTATCTTTCGAACTTGAATCTACACTAGGTCTAATGAACCTCATTATAGAGAACGAGTGAAGTCAGACTTGTTGAACCTTTCCTCAATGGCAAGCTCATCAGCCATATCCTATCGGTCCATTTTACGAGAAAAATCCTTTTATATAAAACTTTTCTTTTGGACTTTTTTCCTCTAAAAGTGAATAGACCCTATTCCAGATCTCAGTCTCATGGATGTATAGAAATTCGTCTCTAATTTTCTCATTGGAAAGTGACCTTACTTCCTACATCTACTTAGGTCAGCTAGTGTGCACCACAATTAAGACACCCCCACATTTTGTAGGTTTCGGCTAATTAAGAGCCAATTGCTTAACCACTTTCATTGTGATGGTTCTACTCTACCCTAATATTAGAATGAACTTTAGTAGTACTTTTCAAGTCACTCAGTGATTTTGTTGTTTATCCTTTAAACCTAATTCTTGAAACCTTTTTTCACATAAGTTAGGAGTCCATCACATGACCTTGGATAGGCTTTCATAGCTCATTCCTCCAAATGACATCACATTAGTTATTTAAGGCTTTACGCAATATCTAGTCAAATATTCCTTGACTCCAGATTAATTGCACTATTTTGTTAGCCTCACTTGACAGATTTATTAAGACATAATGTCTACTCCATTGAAAGATCTATGCATCTGATGTGTCCAAAATCTGCTCAGCCCTTGGATCTCCATGTGATGTCCTGCAAAACGAAAGCGTCAGATGTGGCCCGACCGCTGGGGTCGGGAGTCCACCTCCGAAGGCTAAGTCAGTTGATGAACTTAATCACAAACGGCTCTGCTAGAAGCACAAAGCTAAGGAATGAAGAACTGGGAAAGGTGATCTAGATAGCAGATCGCTGATAGTTTAGGTCTATCAGTATGTATCTGAACCTGAGTCTCAGAGAGTATTCTTTTCGATCGATTGATCCGTCCCTCACCTTGTATAGTAGTGAGGTTTATATAGAGTGTACCTTCGAATCTCCTTCGTTGGATGCACTTGAGCCTTCTTCGGGTAGTCGTTGGATCTTATCAGTGAGATCCGTTGAGCGATAGACTTCTACTAGTTTGGGCTAGTAGAGGACTCCTGAGATAACCTTTAGGTTATGCGATGGTTATCCCTTCGATAATGATTATCCGCAGCCGTCAGTGTGAGTCTGCCATCATCAGGGTGATTACCCTAATCCATAAGTAAGATTAGGGCACGCTTGCGACCGAATAAGCTTTCTTCTTCAGCAAGCCATCTTCCGGATCCGGTTCGCTCGGGAGCGATTCGGTTTTCTCCGTCTCGACCGGGGTCGAGGATCGGACCAGGTATGAACCCGGTCTGATCATAAACTCTCCATATCACGAGCCCCCCAGACCAAGCGTTCGGTCGATCCCGAGGGCTTGGTTTTTAACTGGGTTCGTCGTCAGGTGATGATCTCTGCGTGCTTCATTATATGTCATATCACATTTAATGCGGTGGTCACTTTTCCTCGAGCGTTGTGAGTATAAGGCCACATATCTCGTTGCAGTTGATCTGTCGTGGCTCACGTCATCCAAGCGACGGTTTCCGAACGCCTATTTCGGATTCGTGAGTTCAAACTTTCAAAACGTCTTTCAATCTTGATCGTTGATTTTGAATCAATCTCAATCATTAAGATTCCTGAACACTCGTGCGGGAGTTTTAAAAACGGTTCGTTGTCTTCGTAGGTTTCATTCTTCCCGTCTGGAATTTGAACCTTTGTTGTTCGCTTTCGCGCCTTCTCGCTCTCAAGCTTCCGTCTCATTGAATCGGTAAGTTTACTTGGTCTTTTTCTTTTTGTAGTTTACTTGAAACGAGTAATGGCGGACGATAGGGCTTCTTTAGTACCCCATGTTGGTAATAGCAGTGATGCTTTTGCTTCTCCTGCTCCCGAACAATCGGATAGTGATAACAAAACCCTAACCGTCCTCTGGCGGGGGAGTTCGCTGAAGTTTCTCAAAAAGGTTTTGAAAGAAAAACCGAAACTTCTCCCGTCCTTCTCGAGTCTGGATCTTCCAAGATTGTCGAGTCTTCTAGGCAGCCTCAAACCTCCGGGTCCAATGGTGGACTCGGCTCTGCTTCCCTCCATTTACAATGAGGAAACCCTTCTTTCAGCTGTCCAAGATTTTGATCTTCCTTCCTCCTATCGAGGTTAGGGCTCCCCACCCCGATGAGAGGGTTGATTCATCCCTTTCGGGTGAATTTTCTCTGTATATAGATGCACCTGAAAAGCGGGGTTCGCTTTCCCTTTTTAATCCTTTGTTCTCCGCAGTTTTGAATCACGGAACATTTGTCTCGGAATGCTCCTCCCCAATAGCTGGCGTCTCATCGTCGGCTTCTTGGGTTTGTGTTTTGAGCTTGGCATTACGCCATCTCTTTCTCTTTTTGTACATTTTCATGTTCTTTCTATCTCCCATCCTCCCGGATGGGTCTTTCTTTCCAAACGCAATAAGGCTGAACTTGATTGGAGGGGCGAGATCCTTGTCAAAGGAACTTGCCCTTCTAACCACAAAAGATGGCGCGAACGATACTTTTTCTCGTCGAGCGCCTCCATCAGATCTTAACTTCCCAACCACCCTGGAGGAGGTTTACTTCTTCGTCCGAGAGTAATCGGGGCCTTCCCTTATCCGGAGAGAAGACGAGGCGGCCATCGGGAAGATCAAATCCATTCCGTGGTATCAAGAGATACATGGATATGAAGTGGAGTATAACTCCATCCTTCAATCTTGGGGCTTGGCTCATTGTGAGCTTCTAACCATCATCCTTTGATTTGACTGAAGTGATATGTTTTGAATTCTGACTCTTGTCCTTCTTCTTTGCAGTGCCTCCCAGAATGAACCCCGAAAGCCCTGCGGGTGAAGGCCGCTAGGGCCGTTGTGACAGCCGAGCAACGATCGCCCGGGGTCTTGACCATAGATCAAGAGGCTTCTCTTCCCTCTCCCGACCCCTCTTATAGGGGTATCGGGAATATCGGGCCCGTAGCTGATGCTTCGGGTAAAGGGAAGAAACCGATGATGGAGAGGTCTAATGTCTCTTCCTCCGCCCGAACCAAGAGGAGGCATGACACAATTGATGCTCCCTCCAATAAAAAATCCAAAGCTTCGACGGATGGTGAGGAGGTCTTCACCCCCCAATGGACCCCGAAGATGACCGACGGGGTTACTCGGGATCCCGAGAAAGCTGCGAGATGGAGCTCCCTCGGTCTTGCTCCTTCGATCGCCGGGAGTTTGAAGCCCTGGATGACACCTCCCTTGTTAGTCAATCTACAAGGTACCGGTCTTCTTGCTTACTTATGTTTTCATAATTTCTTATGACTTCTTCTGATATCTTCCGCCTTCCCAGGAATGCTGTGTTGAGCTTTTATCAACACATGGAAGCATTGAGCAGGGTTGGTCGTACCAGCTCCTTGCTGCAAACTTGTGAAGAGAAATTGGCCAAGGCCAATTCCGAAATAGACCAGTGACGCAGCCTACCGTGGAGCTGCGAGAAAAAGCATGAGGAAGAAGTGATCTCCCTCAAGGAAGCCCTCGAAGCTTCGAAAATTCATGTCACTTCTTCGGCGCAAGGCCGGAGCGCAAGGCAAGGCCAGGAAGCAAAAGGCAGCTGCCACGTTGTTTGGTGACAGCCTTGAAATCAAAAGTAGGGAGCTCGAAGAACATCTGAAGTTGGTGATCCCTAGCAAGCCTGAGCATATAAAGCCAGAGCTTCGGAAGGAGTGCATTCGGAAATACTTGAACAGCGTACCTTTCTCCGAGTTGCTAGGTCTCTACAACATTCAAGCTTATCGCATGGGTCAGAACGACGTTTGGGAGCAAATCCTTGGAACGATCCCTGACTTCGACACTGCTCCTTTTCGTGCGGTATGCCACCAAGAGGTCTTCGGAAAGTTGGTATGGATCTCCCGGACTGGGCTCAGGAAGAAGATGATCCTTTTCCAGCTGACCCTCAATATGAGGCATACCTGAATGACGAGCCGGCACTTCCAGGAGGAGAAATCACAAGCTGAGTCTCAAGTTGTTGCTGTAGAGGACTCAGCCGATGCCACTCTTGAGGAAGGCTCTTCTCATGGTCCTGAGAAAAGTCCTCCCGACCAGGGTCCCTCGGGCAACAATGAAGAAAAGGCTTAGGGAGTTGTCCTTTTGTAAAGATTTATCCTCAATTTAATGAATAGACATTTCTTTTTTCATGTTGGCCTCAAAATTTCCCCGTCTCCTGCCGAAATCTTGCCTTGAATATCAAAGTATTAATGATAAAACTTATCACTTAACTTTTCATTCCTCGCCGAATAATAATCTTGTAGAAATATTGTGAAGATGCGTTTCGGTAAGATGCATTAATCTTCCCCAAAACTTCATTTATTGCAAAGTCCGCACGTTTCCCTTCTGCGAAGTTCAAACGTTTTCCTGCTTTTGTATACCATTCACTGTTTCCAATGAATTGGAAATACATCCGTTATTTTAATGGCAGTGCGACGATTGGAGGTATCTCTGCATCAGGTGCTCGCTTCCACATGTTTCCATGTGGCATCCCTTCTACCGTTGATCTTGCTTTTTGCGGATTTCGAAGCGTCATTTCGATCTGGGTCGTCGGTTGTCCTTAGCCTTCAACCGTCGTCTTATACCTGAGGCTATTTAAAGCCTTCGTGGGTACTCTCCATCTATCCTGACTTCTGCAAGTTAGATTTGCTAAAGTGCCAAAGAAACCTTTCGTCCTTCGGCCTGCTTCCGTATTCCTCGTACTCCAACAACAGCTCTATCCACTTCTGAACAAGTGAGTTTTTTGATTACTCATCTCTTTCCCCACTTCCCCCCTGAGTAAACTGCACAGTAGTTATACTTGGGGTTTAGTTTTTTGATTTATCAGAAGCTTTAGAAAACTAGGGTTTCCCCGCTGTTGCTGTCATTTATTTGTGTACTGATACGGCTGGTTTTTTTGTTGTTTTGCATAGTGGCTCCCAAGATCAACCCGAACTTTATCAGAGCAAAATCTTGCAAGAAAATCATTCCGTCGGTGGTGGTTGGGGCCAGTGCGGTGGTTTCAGCTAGTGAATCCTCCAAGCGTAAGGCGACTGCGACGGTGAATCTTCAAGTCGATTCCCGCAGTTTCTATTTATGCCGTCCCTGCGCCTCCTTTGCCCGAAGTGATCGCTCGTCTTTCCCAGGAAGATCTTGATCACTCCGTTGCCGATGGTGCTGCTGGCGCTCCTGCTGGTGAGCCTGTTGGTGAGCCTGTTGGTGAGCCTATTGGTGCACCCCCGAAGGAGACTCTTCGAGCATCCGAGGCAACTATGTTGGCGTCTGATGAAGGTGTGGTCCCAGCAGGTGCTGTTCCTATTTCTAACTCTAGTGCTTGTTTGGCATCCTCCTCCTCTCCTTCTGAGTTGGAGGATTTTGCCACTAGGAAGCGCCGTCGGGTGACAAGTGATGAAGCTCATCCTTCTCTTGGTGTAGTTCATCCTTCTCATCCTTCGCCTGAATTAGTGTCAAACGAGTTTGAAAGAGCGTTGGAATGGTGTACTGCTGCTCGAATGACTTCTGAGAGCGTAGTTCTTTCCAAACTTCCAGATGAAGTCTTTACGAAGTCACTTGGTGATGTAAGTCTTTCTTCATTATCCTCCGATTCTGAAAAATTACTTTTCTCGCTCCTTGCTAACTCGGAAGTTGTTTGCAGGAGTCTTCTTCGGTAACTTCCACAACCAAGTGGAAGTAGTTACTAGACTCGATAGGTTGAGCAATGAAGTTTCTAGGCTTCGGGAAATCTCTGAAGCTAAAGATGTTGAGATTGCTCGCCTTCGGAATCTAGCTTGGGAGGTGGCAGGAGAAAAAAATTCGATGATTGGTCGTCTTCGGTCGGACTTGGATGATGCCAGGGGAGAAGATCCGGCGACTGGAGCGAACAATTGGAAAGTCGGGAGCCAAAGGATCCGAAACGTTACCCGAAAGGCAAGTTGTCGTTCCTTTGCCCGAATCCCTTCCATCCGATGTTCGCAGAGCCTCGCGTCTTCAAGTATTTACACAAGTAAGTCCTTTGTTGATATGCTGAATGCTTATAACTTGCAAGCGTCCGGGATGGTGAGAACGAAGTATGGGAATCAATATTAAGGAAGGATCCTCATTTTGATACGACTCCCTACGATCTTGTTTGCCATCCTAAAGTATTTACCGACCTGGGTATTCCTCCTCCCGACTGGACCAAAGATAAGATTGATCCTCCACCTTCCGATTCAGATATTATGCAATATCTGGAAGATTCTCCTGTTTATTCTCCGCTAGAAGAAGTCAATTATGACGAGCTTGTACTGAATGCGAGTTTGGTCGAAGACCATTCTTCTCCTGGACAAGCTGGACAAAGAGTATGAAATTGCGGAGGATTTTATGCATACCGAAATATTTTTGTAATCCTCATTTATTCTCTTCTTTTCCTTGAATCCCCACCAATGGTTGACTCATATGTTTGTACTAGCAAAGTCGCGTCGATCTTGTATAACTTGTTAACAGTCACCTGTAATGACTTTCTTCTTTGATCGAGGATTGTATCCAGCTCTTGTAATTGTTTTGATGCTGGCCTCTTTGGATCTTTTGATGAAATAAGAAATTACTTTATCTTGAACTTTGCTAGCCACTTGAATCGCCGTTGTATTAGGTCTTAGTTGTCTGAAACAATGCCTTTACTTAAGGATTTCTGGAGAAATACAATAAGTCTGAGAAGGAACTCACTCGGGTTTTAAACTGATGCCTTTACTTAAGGATTTCTGGAGAAATACAATAAGTCTGAGAAGGAACTCACTCGGGTTTTAAACCGATGCCTTTACTTAAGGATTTCCGGAGAAATACAATAAGTCTGAGAAGGAACTCACTCGGGTTTTAAACCGATGCCTTTACTTAAGGATAATTCAAAAATTCAATAAGTCTCGAAGGAACTCACTCGGGTTTCAAACCGACGCCTTGCAAAAGGAACTCACTCGGATTTTCATCCGATGCCCCGACTTAAGAAAGTTCGAAAAATTTCCATAAGTGTTGAAGTGTTGAAGGACCCATACGAATTTTCATCCGATGCCTTATAGTTGGATCTTGTTCTTGAATGTGGTGTATGATGCCCCCCAATCAAAAGATAGTTTGTTGAAAGCCAAAAATTGCATTGATTGAGTTGAAAATGATTACATCGCGAACAAAATTGAAATCATCCTCAAGGATAAATATTTTTGAGATGCCTAGCATTCCACGAACGATCCAACTTTTTCTGGGAATCGATGTTCTTCAGCCTGTAAGCTCCTAAACCGACCGGTTTCACAACCATATAAGGTCCTTCCCAGGAAGGGTCCAACTTTCTTTGGTGACGCGGGTCGGAAGCTAGGGTGTTTCTCAACACCAGATCTCCGGCTAAGTACCGACGATTCTTCACTCGAGTATTATAATGAGACGCTATCCTTCTTTGATAATGTTGAGTTCGTGCTATTGCCTTTGCCCGAACTTCGTCCAACAAATCAAGACTATCAAGCAGTTCTTGTTCATTTGCTTTTTCCTCGAACTCACGATCCCGTAATGTCCCCGCCATTATCTCCACTGGTGCCAATGCTTCGGATCCATATGCCAACCTGAATGGAGTTTCTCCTGTAGGTGTTCGAACCGTAGTTCTATAAGCCCACAGTACATTATGTAGTTCTTCGACCCAAGAAGCTTTGTCAGCTTCAAGTCTTCTCTTTATTCCTTCCAGTAGCGTTCGGTTAGTAACCTCTACCTGGCCATTGCTTTGGGGGTATGCCACTGAGGACATACGATGCTCGATCATATATGTTCCACAGAATTGCTCAAATTGTGGACAGTCGAACTAAGTACCATGGTCAGTGACAATAATCTTTGGAATCCCAAAGCGATATATGATTGATTCAAGCACAAATTTCTCCACTTTTTTCTCAGTAATTGTCGCCAGGTAATCGGCTTCTACCCATTTTGTGAAGTAATCAATTGCTACTATCGGATATTCCCGTTCACCCGATGCCTTGGTGAATTTGCCCATGATATCAATTCCCCACATTGCAAAGGGAATGGGATTTAGAATTGAAGTCATAGTTTCCGCCGGGCGCTTCGATATCGTAGCATGAATTTGACAGTTACTACATTGACGAACGTAGTCCATAGCAGCCTCCTGGACCTTAGGCCAATATAACCCAAGTCTTAGAATTTTGTGGGCCAGGGCTCGGCCACCCATGTGAGCTCCACAAATTCCTTCATGAACTTCAGCCAAAGATGATTTTGCTCCTTCGGGGCCTATACATCTCATAAGGGGTCCAGCATAAGATCTTTTGTATAGTCTCCCATTTTGAATGACAAATCTAGCTGATCGAATCTTGATCAACCTTGCCTATACTGGATCCTCGGGTAATTTGTCATCCCTTAGATATTCGATTATTGGATCCATCCAAAGAACGTTCGCTTCAATATAAGAAATTTCTTTCTCATGATAACTTGGAAAAGTTATTTCTTCAATGTAGACCGAAGGGTCTAGATTCTTTTCCTTGGCATTGGCTAGTCGGGATAGCTCATCTGCCACTGAATTTTCATTCCTCGAAATCCGAGATATCTTCAAATTCGAAATTGGTTTTGAAATGCCCGCACTATCTCCCGATATTTTTGCAAGCGTGGTTCTTTAATGCCATACTCCCCCTGGACTTGGTTGACTATAAGTCGAGAGTCACTATAAATAGTAACATCTGCAATAGCTAATGCTTTTGACAACCGAAGTCCTGCTATCGTGGCCTCATATTCGCTTCGTTATTACTTGCATCAAATGCGAATCTCAAAGCATATCGAATAATAAATCCTGCTGGACTTTTTAATAGAATTCCAGCGCTGCTCCATCTTTATTACTCGAACCATCCACATATAGCTCCCAAGTGGTTGGTATAATGGGATCCTCAATGGTGGGCTCCCCCGGTGCAGTAGTTTCTACTACAAAGTCGGCTAATGCCCGAGCCTTGATTGCGCTTCGGGGCTTAAAGCTCACCTGGAACTCACCGAGCTCAACCGACCGTAGACACCATCCTTCCGGACAAATCAGGTTTGTTAAGAACTTTACTAAGAGGAAAAGTTGTAAATACCTCAATTGGATGAGCCTCGAAAATATGGCCTTAGCTTCCCGGGCGGCCATCATGAGAGCCGAGAGCCGCTTCTCAATCTGCGAATATCTCGTCTCCGCATCTAGCAACACGTGGCTGACATAGTAAATCGGCCACTGTTTTTTATCTTTCTCCCGAACAAGTACCGCACCGACCGCCGAAAGGGATGTCGCTAGATATAGCTGTAATATTTCCCCCTTCTCTCGGCTCGGACAGGATCGGTGGTTGTCCAAGTGCTTCTTTTAATTCCTCGAAAGCTTTCCGGCACTCTTCAGTCCACTTTGCTTCCTTACTGCCCTTCAAGTCTTTAAGTGCCTTGAAGAAAGGCAAACATTTTTCTCCGGACTTGGAGATAAATCGATTTAAAGCAAGACAACTCTCCCCGTCAAACATTGTACATCCCGAACGGTTTTGGGAGCCTCCATATCAATCGAGCTTGTATTTTGGTAGGATTAGCCTCAATTCCCCTCCGTGATACCATGAAACCCAAAAATTTGCCCGAGGAGACTCCAAAGGCACATTTTTCCGGGTTTAACTTCATTTGATGTTTCCGCAGATCGAGAAAACCTCGGTCAAATCTGCAATATGATTTGCTTTTGTAAAGCTTTTCACTAGCATGTCGTCAACATAAGCTTCAACATTCTTTCCAATCAGCTCTTTGAAAATCTTGTTGACGGCCCTCCGATATGTTGCTCCCGCATTCTTCAGGCCAAAAGGCATGACCTTGTAATAATAGCTCTCACGATCAGTCATGAAAGCCGTATACTTCTCATCCTCCTTATTCATAAGGATCTGATTATACCACGAGTAGGCATCCATGAAACTTAAAGTTTCATATCCTGCAATGCGCATCTATCAAGAGGTCAATCCGAGGCAACGGGTAGCAATCTTTTGGGAAAGCTTTGTTTAGATCTGTGTAGTCTGTACACATCCTCCACTTCCCATTCACCTTTTTCACCATCACCACGTTGGCCAACCAAGTTGGGCACTCGATTGGTTCTATGAAACCATAATTCTTAAGTTTTTCAACTTCGCTCGAACGGCTTCATACTTTTCAATAGAAAAATTTCTTCTTTTTCCGTATCACCGGTTTCGCCTTAGGGTCTATCCGAGTTTGTGCTCTGCAATGGCCCGATCGATCACGAGCATGTCCTCAGCAGACCATGCGAATACATCTTTATTCTCGTTGAAGAAATAACTTCAACTCATCTTTAAACTCTTCCACTGTTCGACCCGATATAAGTAATCTTTTTCTCGTCTTCGGTACACAGCTGGATTTGTTCCAGTTTCTCCACTGGTTTGGGCCTTTGCATCTCTGTCTCTTCCCGATCATCTCGAACTTCTATGGGGAGGGCAGTTACCTTCCTCGGACCCTCCTTGTCTTTTAAATAGGCAACATAACACTGCCGAGAGATCTTCCGGTCGGAGGAGACTTGACCAATTCCCATATCGGTCGGGAATTTTATCTTCAGTGTTTTGTCGAAACAATAGCACCTATCTTGGATAAAGATGGTCGCCCGAGAATCATATTATAGGCTGGTAGTTCTCGAACCACCAAAAAATTGATTCGGACAGTTGTTTCCTTAGGAAAACTTCCAATGGATAAATCCAACCGAACCGATCCTTCCGCTATCAGTAGATGACCCCGCAAAGCCATATAGGTGTGTAGATGAAGGTTTCATCAAGTCCCGATCCACCTTCAATTTTTGATACACTTCGTAGGAAATTAGGTCAGCTGCAGACCCGTATCAATCAAAACTCTATGCACTTCCCGCCGTGCAATCTCTACCTTGATGACTATAGCATCATCATGAGGTAAACAAACGTCTCTTTCGTCTTCCTCGCTAAAGGTGATAGAATCTTCACCATTCAGCTTCTTCTGCTTATGCGCCTCTCCGGCTCCAACAAATTTGGATTTTGTTTTTAGACTCCGGAATGATTCGGGCTCTGGTCCCCCGAAGATGGTAATTATCGGTGATCGAGTAGCAGCTTCAATCACCTCCTTGCCTTTTTTAGACTTCGGGGCCTCCCTTGATCGTTCGAACTAACCGAACGATCCTCTCTTTGGAGCAGCCACACGTGGCCCACGTGGCTCCTCCCTTCTCCCGCTAACAAAACCGGACAGATGTCCCCGAGATATCAATCTCTCAATATCTCGCCTTCGATGACGACAATCATTAGTATAATGACCATAGTCCTTGTGGAATCGGCAATATTTTTTCCGATCCTGCTGCTCTCCGGGTTTCAAAAGAATTTTAGGCGGCCACTTTAAAATATTTTTTCTTTTGAGGATATTCAAAATATCAGCCCGAGGAGCATTCAATGGAGTGTACTCACTTTTACCGGGGGATCTTTGGCGCCAAGGCTGGGGTTTTCCAACCCGATCGCGAACATTTTTCTCTCGCTTCGCGCTTCGCTCAGGAGCCTTTTGTTCCTTATTGGAGACTTTATTATCTCCTTGGCGCGCATCTAGAATCTCCATGACTTCAGCCTGCTTCTGGCATCTCTGTACCAACAAAGCATAAGTCGCAGGTATATCCTGTAGTAATAACTCTAGGAGTTTCCGATTAGTGAGTCATGTGAATAGAGCGGTTCTGGCTACTTGTTCATCCAAGTTTTCTATCTCCATCGTCACTTTGTTGAATCTTTTCGAAACTCTCCGATCGATTCGCTCTTTCCTTGTTTGACAAGAAACAAGGTTTCTTCCGTTTTCTTGACCTATATCCCACTCCCGGAATCGCCCTATGAATTGGCGCGCCAATTCGTCAAAGTTTACGATCCTTCCAGAGGGGAGGTTAGAAAACCACTTTTGTGCTGCTCCAGTTAGAGATGAACCAAAAACCTTGCATAAAATTTCATCAGAATTACCCGAAACCGCCATGGTCTCGTTGGTAATAGCCGATGTGAGCTGTTGGATCTCCGGAGCCATCGAATGTTGAGAAGGTAGGCAAACGGAAGTTATGGGGAAACCGATATCCCGCGATTGGCTCAGCAAAAGGGGTCTTCCGAATGACTGAGTAAATATCCTCAGTTATTCTTCCCTTAGCCAACTACCCTAATTTCTCATTGATGTTGGCCAATTCTCGACCAATTTGGGTCGGGTGATCCTCAGCAATATGATCACGACCTCGATTAACACGATCATCCCGTGCTACTCGATCATCACGAACAACCCGTCCTTCCCGGGCATTCCTCTCGTCACGAACTGCTCGATCATCACGAACGGTTCTTCTGACAGTGGGTGAGTGAGTTCTTACCCCTGTATCCAACCTTGTGTTTGAATCAGTTGTATAGTCTTGCGGTCTGTCGAACCGATCGCCTCACCTCGGTTGATCATCGATCCTCTGAAGTCCTCGGTCTCCTTCACGGAAATTCTGATCAACATTCCGGTCTTCCTCCAGTCTCTGGTCACGTGGCAATGCACGTCTCCCTGAATCGCGCTAATCAGGCTCTTGTGGTAAAACCACTCGTCTGGTGAGCATGCGGAGTGCTTGGCTCACCTTCAAGAGTTGAATCTTTACCTGATCCAATTGATCTTGGATTGTATCAGGAGGAGGAGTACGTCCTCCCTGGCCATCATCCACTTCGATAGGATTTTGGCTTTCCTGGGGAATATCTGGATTATTCACTCCAGGTATCTGAACACCGGAATTGCGTTGTGCAGCGGCTGCTGCGGCTGCTGATCTAGTCACCATGGCTTTTCAAGTCGTTTCCCACAGACGGCGCCAATTGATGCGTCCAAAATCTGCTCAGCCCTTGGATCTCCAAGTGATGTCCTGCAAAAAGAAAGCGTCAGATGTGGCCCGACCGCTGGGGTCGGGAGTCCACCTCCGAAGGCTAAGTCAGTTGATGAACTTAATCACAGACGGCTCTGCTAGAAGCACAGAGCTAACGAATGAAGAACTGGGAAAGGTGATCTAGATAGCAGATCGCTGATAGTTTAGGTCTATCAGTATGTATCTGAACCTGAGTCTCGGATAGTATTCTTTTCGATTGATTGATCCGTCCCTCACCTTGTATGGTAGTGAGGTTTATATAGAGTGTACCTTCGAATCTCCTTCGTTGGATGCACTTGAGCCTTCTTCGGGTAGTCGTTGGATCTTATCAGTGAGATCCGTTGAGCGATAGACTTCTACTAGTTTGGGCTAGTAGAGGACTCCTGAGATAACCTTTAGGTTATGTGATGGTTATCCCTTCGATAATGATTATCCGCAGCCGTCAGTTTGAGTCTGCCATCATCAGGGTGATTACCCTAATCCATAAGTAAGATTAGGGCACGCTTGCAGCCGAATAAGCTTTCTTCTTCAGCAAGCCATCTTTCGGATCCGGTTCGTTCGGGAGCGATTCGGTTTTCTCCGTCTCGACCGGGGTCGAGGATCGGACCAGGTATGAACCCGGTTTGATCATAAACTCTCCATATCAGCATCTAAGACATAATGTCTTTTATGCCTCCACTTTTCATGTCATTTACTTTCATGTAAATACTTTTCTTATTTAGACATGATTATCATCACATATCTTTCATTCTTCCCTTAGCCTTGTGTCTTTTGCTTTAGCAATCTTACAAAACAATAAACTAGTTTATTGCTCAGCGGAATTTATATTATCAATTCAAAATGAATTCCGCATCTCAAGTTTAAACATATCGCCTTTAATTCAAAGGGGGTTCCCAAAAGCATAAGAAGCATATGGAATTTTCTTTCCAAGTAAAAGTCACTTATCTTACCAAAGTTGTCTTTTGAGAAGAGATTCACCATGTTATATGCATTTTCATAATGACATAAACCCTACAATTCGGGTTTACCACGTTTAAAATTCAATAGTCATACTCTGTTGATATGTCCTTCGTGGGTAAGTTATAACCACAACACACACAATACTAATTGAATTTGATAATATGTATTGTAATACATCATCGCATGTATTGTACTACATCATTCACAGCCATTAAGCCTGACCAATTTTGCATGGAAATGCTATCTGCCACGATGGCTACACCTTGCCACTGCTGGCTGTACAGGTGACACAATTGGTAGCTGCAATCTTTATTGCATGTTACTTGAATCACTTCCTAAAACCGTCATTTAGAGCTTTCAAATGGATACATGTAAGGAAAGGTTATTCCAAATTCTTTAGGGTGTTTCTGCTTTATCAACAGTGCAGCAAACATCCTCTGAGTTGTTGTTTGTCATCCCAACTAATATAAAGATTCTTCACCAACAGAATCAATTTTTTCACACGGAAGTTCCGATTTTGAGAGCTCATATAACAAAAATACAATCTGCTTCCTCTTGTTTGACGATTCATAAGATATGAAGTTAGCAAATGTACCCACGGTGTCTCTTTCACCATTCTCTTCTTAATAATTATCTTCATCATCTTTTGCTTGTAGAACTGCAAAGGAGAAATTGACTTTGGGAATACAGCCATACTTCAAAACCCTTCCTGGGTGAACTTAAGTTCATTTCTCCACTAGCAATATCATTAGAACTTTTTCTGCGACTCATAACAATGATTATGATCCCAAGAACAAACACTGGAGTTCCATATGGAAGGAAACTATGAACTTAACTGTTTGTACAATCCAAAACAAATGAATCATAAGAAAATAAATATATATGGACAGTGGCAACTCTCTGAAATTGGTTGTGTATTGATGCAGCATGGAAAAGTGGTAGCTTATGCATCGAGGCAACTCTAGGAGTATGAGCACAATTATCCCACTCATTACCTTCAGTTGGCAGCAGTGGACTTTGCTTTGAAGATATGGTGCCACTACTTATGTAGAGAAGATATTCATATTTACTGACCATAAAAAAACTTAAAGTACTTCTTCACCCAAAAGGAGTTGAATATGAGACAAGTCAGTGGTTGGAGCTATTAAAGGACTACGATTGTGACAACTAGTACCATTTGGGTAAAGAAAATGTGGTTGCGATGTTTTGAGTAGAAAGAGCACCCAAGAAGTGATTGATCTTAATGCACTCGACAAACCTTTGTGGAATCCATTATAGAGTAGGAATTAGAGATTGTGGCAGAAGGTTCCGATGTGATCTTTGCCGCTTTGACAGCAAGGCCTACCCTAAGAGACAGGATCATTACCTTACAACCTTTGGATCCAGTGTTGCAAGAGAAGATAGAGAATATTTCTTCGGATCCTCAAAAGGTAATTGATTTTTCTTTATCATTCGATAATGCTTTAATGTATAGGGGAAGAATGTGTGTACCGGTGAATGAAGATCCTAGAAAAAGAGATCTTGAGTAAAGCACATCACTTCGTGTTCACTGTGTATCCCGGTAGCACCAAGATGTACAAGGACTTGAAGGAGCATTATTGGTGTGTTGGATTGAAAAATGATGTTGAGGACTTTGTGGCCAAGTGTGGAACTTGCCAAAGGGTAAAAAGTGTTCAACAACCACCTGCGGGTCTTTTACAACCACTCCACGTGCCAAATTGGAAGTGGGAGGACATTACGATGGACTTTGTCAAGGACTTGCCTCGGGCGAACAAAGCAAACAACACAGTGTGTGTCACATCCCCCCAGCCGGTACCCTATCTGGATTACCCGGGGAAGTGATCCACAGCCCAAAAGATCAAGTTTAGGAACGATCATATCCATTTAGCATAATAACATAATCAAAAGCAAGAACAAATCATAATGTTCAAGTAATTTATAATAAAGTCAAGAAAGGATCTCAGAAGGATCACTAAGAATATAAGAGTGTGGAAAACAAGATACCAAATCAAAAGACAACTGTAGAGTATAGCGGAAATATACTCCACAACATATGCGGAAGGTAGATCGAAATCTACGTAAAGCTCTAAGCTAATACAAGTAAAGTAAAAGATAAGTCTAGAAGAAACAAGAGAAATCTAATCCACATCTTCAGTTGGCTCTTCTTCATCTTCAGTCCTCATCTTCTTCACCTTGCTCTTCCTTATATGGACCGTCATCGTATTCCAAACCTACAGAGAAGTCTAACAATAGATATGGTACAAAAGGAGTGAGTTTCGAAAGAAACCCAGTAAGGAAGTTAAATCCATAATAACATAAATGGCAGGATTTCAAAGCAAACATAAATGCAATATGGTATGAGACAAACAATGAATGTATGAATCTAACTCTATGTATGCTGGTCTCTATTGGCAGACATGCTTTAAGTCATAGCACCATACTTCTTTGGAAAGGTCTCATCACACAACGCCTTTTGGTAGTGGGTCCGGCATCCCTCGGGACATTCCATGGCTGGGGTTTAAGTCACCGCTCTATCACATCACCATTGGTCTAAGTATTGGCGCATGTCAGGGTTAAGCCTAGCCAAATGCAAGTCTTCTACTTAGTTATATCAAGTCAGATCCAGATACGTCCATTCCTCGCCCCTGGCGATCCTTTCCGGTATCCTTCACACTAGAGTCCTCATAGTCCCTGACTACGGACTCATCAACCCTATTGGTCATCCACATATGGTAAACGGGAAGCTCTCACGGGTTGGTTACCGGTCTTAAGCGCCCGTGAGCCCAAGTCTATCCATATGCAACCCTACCAATAAATGGCCCCCACAATGTGATTCCTGTCCTCTCACGGGTTGGTTACCGGTCTTGAGCGCCCATGAATCCCCATTGCTACCACGGGTCGTTCGGTCTCAATACCCTTCCGAATCGGGTCCGATATAACGGGGTATTCCTAGCCAAACACTGCTAGACAGCCCTAGGTATGAAAATCAATAATTCAGGAAGGTGTCAATGGGCATCTTCGGAGAACATCCCATACTATTCCTTTCGATGTCCAAGGACAGAAGTGTCAAAAGGACACCTCTCCTTCCCGAACCATACTTAATCAATCACAATCACAAATCAATCATATCATGTACATTTACAGTATATAGAAAATATATCATAATAAGATCCATCTCATATACAGTTAACAATTAAAGACATTCATAAACTAAAGAAAGCAAGTAAATAATACAACTGTAATTGAAGTAAATACAACAGTAATATATTCATAAAAGAATCTAATTATGGTAACAAATCCGAAAGATTCTAATATAGAAACTAAAATCACACAATCTATGCTATTATAGAAGTAACCATCCTTACCTTATATAACTTGAAGAGAATCTCCAAGGATTAAGGAGAATCTTCCCAAACTTGGCAAGAAGGTCCTAAACAAGTATATACAACATATTAGGAAAGATCCCTAAAAGAAAAGATATCAAAACATCCAAAACAGACCAAATCTGGAGTTACTGTCCTCATTGGTCGATTGACTTGGTCTACTGCCTCAGTCGACCAATGAGTCGACCAATAGAGACAGTGGCCTTCAAAATCAGAGTTTTTAGAATATAGAACCGAATTTGGTGGTTCACAAGGGTACCAAACAAGGGGGAAACTACTATGAAAATATCCTAGTATATAGAGGACTTCAAAACACTAATCAAATCAAGTCTTCAAGTTACAAATTAGGAAACAAAAGTTACCATAATTAGATCAATCATGGTTCTTGAAGAATTCATAGTAAAAATCATGGACAAGAACAATAGGATGATGGATCATTGATTGTGATAAAGAAATCATGAAAAGCATGCATTGATCTTCAAGATAAATAGATCTAAGATTGAAGAACATGAATCTAAATAAGGAAACAAAACTTACCATAAATGTATTAGTCATGGTTCTTGGAGAAAGCATGGTATGATCAAGAAGAAAGAACTAGAGATTGATAGGTTACAACTCTTGTAAAGAAAACAAAGCGATTGACTACTAATATGATCAATAAAACATATCTAAGAAGATTAGAATTTGAATCAAAAGATGAACAAAGACAAGATAATGATTTAGATTATGATTCCTTCAAAAGCTTGCAATAATCATGATTAAAAACATTGCATTAGCCATTAATCCTTAGGAAGATCATGAGGGATGAGTAGAGAGATGTTTGCAACAGAGAATGCAGCATCTTCTCTATTGTCTCAGCCCAAAAAGGAAAGAAAAACAGAGATGGAGAAGAAGAAGAGAGTGTAGACATACCTTTGATGCAAGAGGAAGAAGATTACTTGAGTTCTTGCGAGGGATCAACCAAGGATGTAAGGAAATTGATTAGAATGGAGTTCTAACTCGTTCCAGAGGCAGAGGAGGCAGAGGAGACGAACTAATCCCGAGATTGGACTTAAATAGAGTAAGAAAGACCTAAATCTGGAAAACAGATCTCATTGGTCGATTGGATTGGTCTACTGGCCCAGTTGACCAATCAGTCGACCAATGGAGACAGTAAGGTACAGATTGCACTGTTTTGGTCATAACATCTTCGTTTGAAGTCCGATTGATCCAAAATTCGAAAGGGAACTTCACACAAACATACTAAGACTATCTAGCATGAATTGCATCCATGGTCCAAAAATCAGTACTTTATTACTTGGGAACATGAGTTTCTAAATTGGAAATAGCATGGTTCTCATAGCAAACTCACCATGGATTCAAGGAAAGAATTAGAGAGAACAAGGCTTCTCTCTAATGGAATATCAAGAACATATCAGAGGCAAGAATAACTAAATAGAAAATCAAAAGAATACTAATCCTAGAATGAGAGGAATAAAAAATAGAAACTTACTAGAACGCTTATATCAATGGTCAACATAGAAGGCTAAAATGGCTAGAAAGAAAGGGGAATTGATTCGAATAGATGAAATACATTAGAACGATAGTAAAGGCTAAGATCAAACATGTTAACAATTAATTAGAAAAGAAGCTACAGTTGAATGATCCCGCTGTCCAAAATTCAATCAAAATCAGTGAAGAATTGAGGAGATTCACCATGTGGTTTCAAGGAATGCATAGAGTGATTGGGGGTTCACTCTGAGACATAAGGAGATTAGAGAATAGGTAGTTATAGTAGTGTAACACCTTCTCCACAATCAAAACATCAAGATAGAACAATAAGAAGAAGAAAGAGAGAAGAAGGAGATAGAACACTGAAATCAAGGTCTAACTTCATGGTGTAACATTAAACTAACCTTTCTTCACCCAAAATAGATAGGGTGTCCTGGCTAGGTTTGGGCTGGATTTCACAGTGTGGGTAGTAGTTGACAGGTTGACAAAGTCGGTGCACTTCATTCCTATGAAGATTTCCTTCACCATAGACAAATTGACAAAATTATATGTGGATAACATGGTGAGATTACATGGAGTGCCGGTGAGCATTGTGTCAGATTGAGATCCATGGTTCACATTAAGATTTTGGAAGAGTTTGCAAAAAGCTTTGGGTACCCAACTAAATTTGAGCATCGCTCATCATCCTCAAATAGATGGGCAATCTGAAAGAACCATAAAAATTTTGGAGGATATGCTTCGTGCTTGTGTAGTTGACATGAGCGGAAGTTGGGATGAACACTTAGCATTAGTGGAGTTCGCTTACAACAACAATTATTAGTTTACCATTGGCATTGCACTGTTCAAGCCTTTGTATGGAAAGACATATAGAACACCCCTTTATTGGGATGAAGCCGGAGAGCAAAGAATTTTGGGCCTTTAGTTGACAGAAGCCACTGGAGCTATGGTTGACTTGATTAGGAAAGAATCAAGACAACTCAGTCTAGGCAAAAGTCTTATGCAAACAAGAGAAGAATATACCTTGAGTTTCGCATAGGTGAAAGAACATTTCTGAAAGTTTCACCAATGAGAGGCATGATGAGGTTTAACATTAAGGGGAAGCTCAGTCCAAGGTATATATGCCCTTTTGAGATTATAGAGAATGTGGGACCGGTTGCATATCAGTTGGCATTTCAACATCCTTGTTAGGTGTACTTGATGTGTTACATGCTTCTATGCTTCGTCAATCCATAGAGAACCCAGAACACCTATTGCCACAAGAACTTGAGGGATTGAGTGCGGATTCGTCATATGAAGAAGAGGCCGCTGAAATATTGGACCGAAATGACAAGCAACTCTGGAATCAAACCATACCATTGTTGAAGATTCAGTGGAAGAATCACACAATTGAGGAAGCCTCGTGGGAAAAAGAAGACGAAATGCGAGAAAAGTATCCTATCCTCTTTAGTGCCTCAGGTACGTCAATTTTGAGGACGAAATTTCTTTTAAGGGGGGAGGAATGTGAAATTCCCCAGATTTCTAACCCTTTAACCCATTGTTTCAAGACCACGAACCCTGAACTCAAGTCGGTGACGACTGTGGGCCATTAAAGTTTAGCCCAAAGGTTCGGAAGTGGATCCCATGATAGTGGATGACCCTAATGATGACTTGACCACTCTCCTAGAGTTTAAGAGGAGAGAGAAGGTCAATCAAGAAGGCATTAAAGGCTATTTGACACGTCCGAAAATTGATGAAAGAGAATCCAAATGACAAGGTAAATATACCCAAACATAGACACTTAAAAGACCTTTCATTCAAGCCAAAACAACACTAGAATCAGACCTTGATTGAGGGGTTAACCAAGGGCCGGTCGATCATACCAGTTGACCAATCTGGGTCGACTGCCCATCCCCAGTTTCAGGGCAATTTCAGGAATTGGGTTTAAAAACCCTATTTTATGACTCCACTCACCTTAGAATGCATTTTCTAATGCTAAAGTGGGGCTGAGGCTTGGAGAGGAGAAACCAAAGGAGATTCTGGATTCCATCCATGCGGTGACACTTTAAGACTCGAATCATCGCGAAAAACATTAAGAAAGGTGAGTGTTCTTCAACCTCACTTCTCTAAACCAAGGTTAATATAGTGTTTTCTTCATAGTTTAATGTTAGAATTTAGTATTTGGAGTTATTAGGTAGCAATGAATGCCTTGTTATACTCTCCTTTATGTTTTCCATGGTTTTGAGAGTTGTTTATGTGATTCGTTGCGAATGATTTTGCGTTGAACCTCTCAAAGATGCCCATGAGCACTACGAGAGCCAAATTTGGGGCTTTTCATTTGAGGCCTAGTTGCGATGAATTTTTGATAACTTTTAGGACCCTGTTATTGTTAATTAGAAGTCCTCAGAGTCTTGCTTCGATCCGATTTTGAATCGGAGGAGAAATTTGGATTTTTTATCTAAACTAGGTAGAAGGGGGGGGGGTTGAAGCCGTTCAACCAGTCCTGTAAGCCTATACAACTGGTCATTCAACCGGTTCTATCCGATAAGTGTATATTGGACTTCTTTTGAACCCCAATTGATTCCCAATTAATACTTACTCTTTCTCTTATATAATAAGGGTTATTTTGAGCATAATTACCTACTCTTAAGTGTGAATTTTGGGACTTCAGAGAACAAAATCAATTTGAAAGGTGAAGAATAAACTTAACCGTGTCTTGTATGTTGATAATGTTATTTCAATTTCATTATTTATATCTTGCTATATTTCTGATAATTGTCATCATATGATTGTGTGTGACTTTGCGCGAATGAAAGGAAAAAATGTATGATTGGTTATTCTCTTTTCTTTTCGAATCTTATGTTGATGATATGAGAATGTGTGGGATTGGTTGAGACTTAGTTTCTCCCATTCTATTTACCAACTTGGGTTGTGGGTTCACCTATTACCCTAGTGGCCTTATATGAATATGCATTTAGACCTAGGTACATGAATACTAGGTGTCTAGAAGTGTTGGGTTAGATGACTCTATGAGTGCTATTACCCTTCCGGTAGGCGTATTGAAATCTGTTAATCCGTGATGTCAGTGGCTAGGTCCTGTGAGTGCCAAACAAGCCCACTGTCATCTTAGAATGGAAGAGTTGCAAATAATAGATAAGGGCTGATGGGCGCTCAAGACCTGTAACCAACCCGTGAAAGGACATGGAGAGCATCATTTCCATTATATGTGGATGACCATTGGGTTGAGGAATGGGATCTAATAGATGCCTCCCATTGAGGATATCATTCATAGATGGGAAAGATATTGAACCAAAAGATCACTAGGCGTGAGGGGAGATATCAGGACCATATGTAGTACAAGACCGTATGACTATGCATTGGGCCTAGAGTTGTCCTTGACACGTGCCAAATCACATGCCAAATGGTGATGTGAGAGAGTGGTGACTTATACCCCAACCATGGATTGGCATGACCTTACTCAACAACCGCGGAGAACCCAATAGACGTATCTTGTTGAGGGAGAGTGACTGAGACCTCCCAGAGGAAATTGGTGTTTAACTTAACGCATGTCTACCATAGAGACTTCATGATAGAGTTAGAAGCATAACATCATAATCATTCATTTATCATATCATTGTCAGTAATTGCATTATCATCTTATATGTGTGATGTGGAAATTGTGAATGAATGCATGACATGATTGTTGAGTTGACCTCAATGAGTTTTGTGGAACACATTCCTTTATATGTGTATGTTTCCTTAGTTTATTCTACAAGTTGTGAGGACCCCACTCAAATGGAGGATCCGTTGCCAGTAGATTATCATAAGGGAGCAATTGTAGAAGAAGTGGACGCACATGACGCTTCATGCCCATTTTAGGATTGCTCTTATGGAGTTGGCTTTCTGTATAGAATTTCTTAGATTACTTCCGCTACAAACAAACTACTTTTTTCTTTCAAACTCTAATGTTTATTTGATTAACCTTAGACATGGATGATTGTAAAACATAATATTTCAGATTTCATGATTAGATATTTAAACTTGATTTAATATTGTCCTTGTATAATGCTATATCATATACTTGTATGGGTTTATCACTGAGCCTTGGTCTTGTAGTGTATCACCCCCACGAGTATTTGGTATGACCAAATCCCACAGGGTGGGGTGTGACAGAATGTCCTCCCCTTGCTATTGATTTGCAACTTTGAAAAGTAAGTCAAATAGTATGTTCACGCTTCCCAAAAAAATCTATTAACACGCTGGTTCAAAGTTAGAAATAACCCTAGAGGTCCTATATCGAAAAGAGAAACAAAAGACCAACATTGCAGGGGGTGGTTGGTTGAGGTGGTTGCCTGGGGAAACCAAGGTAGGGGCTGGTCACCCGAGGCGACCACGCCAATCAACCACCCTACGGGTACAGACAAAATCAAATAAGATTGATAGAAGGCTTCCAGATTGGGTTATAGACTACTCCAAAATTACCTAGAAAATTTTGAAATAATAATAGAACATGATCTATCATAGTTTAGACATCAATCAAAACAAAAGGAGCGAAAACTAACGATTCCTATATTAGGTCTTCTTCGAAATTGATCCAGAAGATTCACGGATAAGCCAAAGTGAATGGGGATTCATTCTAGAGTAAAGTGGATAGAAGAATTAGGTTGATATAGTAGCTAGGAGCCATCAACTTGATCTAGATAGTGGGAGGAGTTAATCATAGAAGAGTATTAGAAAGAAGAAGACGAATTCTATCCTTCGAGAAAGTAAATCGTCGTTCAAAAACTGTTTCGCATGACTTCCACACTATCTTTCACCTTCACGAAGAGTTCTCTAACAAGCTTTGACGTTCTTTAATGACTTCTAATCATAATGAAACACTTTAGTACGAACATACCTTAAATAGGGCTTCAAAAACTAAAATTCCAATTTTGCCCTCTCGGAACCAGGTTGGTCGCCGAGGACGACCAGGCTAATCAACCAGCCCTTGGAACTTAGTTCCAGAAGTAGGATCAAAGGCCCAAAAAGCCCATGGCTCTACCCTAGCTCCTACTCTACACTCCAAAAGGGTCTTACTTGATTTTCAGGACCTTCCTCATGTGTCATCTATGAACACTTGATCCATCTACCAAATCCATCAACGATTGAGTTATATCTCCTTCCAAACTCTAATAGAACTCCCAAGTCAACATCATCTCCATCCACTTCCATTGGTTCGGACTCCAATCCAATTGTCTTTGCCTGGATGGCTAACAATTGCCTTCTACCCGCTCTTTGGGTTCTCGGACCTACAATAAGGATTTTCAGTTTAGGATCTTAGGGGATTTCACAGGCCTACTAGTGTATCATTCATGGTAGGGTTGCATATGTTGGAGGATGCACTCATGGGTGTCCAATAGTTGATAACCATCCCCTATAAGGAGACATAAGAGGCATTCGCCCTATCATATGTGGATACCATAGGGTTAGGGGGTGCTAATCCAACAATCAATAGCCATTCGGTGAGCATATAAAAACTCTTAGGTGGAGAAGGAAGGACACTGAACCAAATGTCACTAGGCATGGGGTAAGGTTTCTAGACTACATGTAGTATGTTACCTTTATGACCCTGCATTGGGCTAGGATATCCCTGACATGCGTCAATGCTCTTACCAATGGTTGAGGTGAGAGAGTGTGGCCCTGTAGCCCCTACCATGGTCTGATTGGACTTGTATCCCATACCTCGATCATGATGCCCAAAAGTCGGTTGGATGTTGTGAAGGGTCTGTGTGAGACTACCCATAGGAATATGGTGGTCCTTGATGTGTGTCTACCTAAGTAAAGATTGGCATGGTTAGCTTACTAGTTGCATACCTAGCACATCATTGCATCTATACATTTCCACAACTCATTATCCTAGTATATGTGAACTATTTACCTTACTGAGCTCTATGGAATTCACCCTTGTGGATTCTTTGTTTTTCTTAGATAGATATGCAGGTACCGACAAAACCCCATTTTCATAAGGATTTACCCCTGAAGGTGTATTGGATGTACTAGTGGAAGTTAGCTATGATTGCATGACATTTCCTATGGATGTTTGGACTGCTCTTATGGCACCTATCAATAGGGATAGAGTCCTAATAGCTCATCGATGGGATTACAAGTTAGAAAATGGTACTATGATGGAGCAACTAACACATTTGATGAAGAAGATATATGAGACACTTGAAACCGATATAGGCCTAAAGATTTTGTTGTCCTTTAGTTTTGTTGTGGATTCCCTTTTAATGCTTTTGGGACTTGATATTTATTACGCTCATTTATTATTGGACTCATTACTCTTTGCTCATGATTATGGTTTTGTGAGCATTATTTGTTATTGTGGTTGTAACCTGATCTTGGGACTATAGATCACATCCATGGCTAGTTGGGACAGATCCAATACCATAAGGTGGGGTGTCATAAGGCTGATAGGATGAATGCGGCAAGATTGAATGGCAGCCTTTGGCTAAGGCATTGGAAAATATGAGGTAAGTAACCTTGCCCATCTGAACACAGATTAGATACCTACATATCTAGACTAAGAGAAAGGGGACAAATTCCCGATGTGAAACAAGTCTAGATGATTTCTGATACAACTTATGATTTAGGGTGTACTTAGCCCCTTTTGAAGAAATCTAGTTTGGGGGTCTCATATGAACTCTTTGAGTCATTGTTGAATTCTTCACTATCTTGATGAACCCCTAACAAAGCTCGAATGTCCAAGAGAGTGGGAGTAGCCATATCAAACCAAAAATGGAAGGTATCGGTGGAAACAAACCAATAGAACCCTAGAACAGCTAGAAGTAAGGTGTTTCAAGAGCAATGAATTCATTGGAAAGCCACTGGACGTCAATGATCCCTAATTTGTCTAAGGTGGATTTATAAGCTCTTGCAAATATGAGTCAACCACTGAGTCCATTCAGGTAATGGGGGTGGCCAAAAACCGTTGAATGGGCGGAAAGGGTCAAAGTAAGAAGGATGACTTAGGTAGCTTGAAGCTTTTTCTTTTCAAGAAGAGGAAAACCCATAATTGGGAGAGAATACTTATGAAAGGGCCCTAAAGAAACAAAGAGAGGAGTTTAGGTGAGTACCTCAGTAACACTAGGAGGATTTATGCCCCTCCCTCACTAATGACAAGTAGTTCTCCAAATTTGGAGCTTGTTGACCTCCAAGAGGATTGCTGCTCTCAGCCGTGGTTTGCAATCAAGAAGATTGAAGTCTTGTACTAGAGGTTGCAAATAGAGGTTTTAGACGAAGGGAAAAGAAGAAATTTTGGGGAATATAAAATGTACTAATTTGATGTTAAGGTATTTATTACCCTGACACATGAGGTCTATTTTGGAGACGTGGCACACTTCTTGAATTCTTTTCTTTCTTTCTTTCTTTCCTTCTTTTTTTATTTTTTTTTTTTTTTTTTTTTTGAAAAAGAAAAATAGTTAAGAAGTTGAAAGAGTTCTTGGAGATTGAAGCATGGTTGTTCAATTTCAAGACAACTAGTGCTTTTATCAAACGACCATGAGGGGCAATGTTAGTTCCCAAAAACTTCCAGCCATTGTGAACCAGAATGTTAGTGAACCAGGTTGAAGGATACACTAAATAATTTAGGTTAATCAGTGCTAGCCTAGGACAAAACCAGTTCTCATCTAGGCAAGCCGTAACTCATGGAGGATGAAACAGTTGATTGATGGTTGCTTGTTTGAATTTGAACTTCTAGGCCTCCAAGATTTTGGGAGATTATCTAAAGAGTTAGTTTTACTTAGTTATAGGAGGGTAGTTGTCTCCCCTATCTATGGAAATACCAGTGTAATTCATTTGTAAGACACAATCAAATCCAAATGGCAATTACTCTTCATCCTTTTATCTTTTCAGTAGTAGGAATAGTTCTTCTCTTTCTTTAGTCATAGTTTAGGATGGTACAGGCTTGCCATTAAAAGGAACACCACGAGTTTAGTTGCCTTCTCGTAAAAGGCATCAAAGTCTTCAATACACCGAGACAAATAGAACTCACACAACATTTCCCTTGGGTCAGTTATAGACCTTGGCATGCTAGCGCAAATCCAACAAGAAATCGGCCAAACAACAACCATTGGTCTAAGATTGGCATGTGTTAGGGAATACCTAGCTATGTAGAAGGTCACCTACTTGTCATGCTACTTACAGTCACAATACATTTCCTCAAGCCACACTACTCCTGTTAGTTTGATATCCTTCCCAATCTAGGAATGTTAATCCTCATGGCTCCTAACAGTGTGTTGGATGAACACTCTGCAACCCTATGGTCATCTGCATATAGTGCAACGATGGCCCTCTGTGTCCCCTTACGGCTCATAACCATCTGTTGGGTGCCCAACGAGTGCAATCCCATATTATATGTAACCCTACCATGAATGATACAGTAGTCATGCTATGTCTCCTCAAAACCTCAATTGTGTGTTGCAAGACCACCAGTCCCCTACCGCTATCATGGGTCATGCGGCTTCAATACTTTTGTTGAAAGGGTAGTAACATGTAAAGGATTCCTAACCATGCATCTAGTCTATGTACGCACACACACACATCTACATGACATGCAAGAGGTACCAAGGCAATGGCCTAAACCACAACCACTAATGTATTTATAAATACGGATGCCTTATGTCATCTCTCAGCTCAAAATGCTTTCAGTAATATAGTAAGGAATGAATTAAATAAACAACATTATAATCATATTCCAATGATACATCCAATGCATGCATGTCCTAAGCATCATATACAATCACCACAGTACATCATAGGCATGTAATGGAAAGCATATCAAAAGCACGAGTTGTATGCCGTAATATTCGTATTGTTTCCTCTCCTGAATGATCATCCAAAACCTTCAAAAGCTATTCAAACTTCATAATTGAATAGAACACCAAGTCATTGAAACTCTTTGAATCATGTTGCTGTATTAAGATTTAGGTTTAGGATTCATTCTGGCCAATCAAGTACAAAACCACCAAAAAACAATTAGGCGGTTGGTCAAGGTCGGCTGAAGCAGCCGACCACCCCCTACCAACCTATCGTGACCCATATTCGAAATTCATGATGTCGAACCATGAACCTTAGGGCAATTTTGGCTATTCTTAGGCATGGTTTTCAACTCTAATGTACATCCACACACCCACAAACAACAAACGAACAACCTGATTTGAAGATCTTATCAATCTACTAGAAGATGATCCTATTATGAAAGTTCTACAATTGGGAAAGATGTAGATCTCATCTCTCGTGCTAGTTCTTATTAGAGTGGATGGAAAACAAAGGTTCTCCTATCAAATCTAACTCCATTCCCTACCCTATGGTCATCCACATATTGTTGAGGCGGATGCTCTCATGACCCCTCACAACTGCTGGCCGGTCCTCGGATGTCCATGAGCCCAAACCCTAATATATGCAACCCTACCATTGCATGATCAACAGTGGACCACTGAATCTCTACACGGACTAGGTTACCACTGTAGGATTAAATAGAGTCACTGTGAAACCCAGCCCTAACCTTGACCTGGAAACCCTGTTGTTTGTAGGTCCGACAACCCGAAGTAAGGCAAGAAGTCAACTATGGGCTCAGTGGAAGACTTGGTGTTTGGCTTAGAATCCATGAGTATTGATGACAGTGTTCCATTTATGGAAACTGCACCCTGATGAAGAAGAAATTAGTTGATGGACTTGGAGTACTCTCTAACTTGGTTCGAAGGCATTTCTACCTACTAGGTAAGTCACTTGGTGTGTGTGCAAAACCCCTTTATGTTTGGATTTGATCTGAGCCTTCAATTCCCTATTTTGGACTTGCTATCTTCCTTGGTCGACTGGGCCAGTCGACCAATCAATCGACCAATGAGATCTGATTTTGCTGATTAGGTCTTTGTTTGCTCTATTTAAGTCCAATCTCGAGTCTACTTCGTATTTTCTGCCTCCAAACTCTTTGGAACGAACCAGAGCCCTTTGCAAGTCATCTCCTCTGCATCCTTGGTGATTCTCTTGACAGATCTTCGTCAAATCTCTTGCATTTACACAAAAAGGTATGTGATCATCCTCTTCCATGTTTCGTCTTTGATTCTTCATTACTTTTCTTTCCTTTTCTGTTTGAGGACAGTAGAGATGATGTTGCGTCTCTGTTGCAACTATCACTTTACTCATTCCCTCTCTTTTCCTAAGGATCTAAAGCTTGGTGGATGATCTTCATCAAGATCATCACTCGCTTTTGAAGGAAAACATGTATCTATTCTTTTTCCTTATTTAGATTGATGTTCTTCAGTCTTAGATCTATTTTTGTTGAGGATCCATGCATGCTTTTCATGAATTCTTTATCGGATTAGTAATCCATCATCCTATAGTTTCTCGTCCATGATTTTTGCTATGAATTCTTCAAGAACCATGATTGATCTAATTATGGTAAGTTTTTGTTTCCTAATTTGTAACTTGAAGATTGATATGATTAGAGTTTTGAAGTCCTCTATATACTAGCATACTATCCTTGTAGTTTCCCCCTTGTTTGGTACCCTTTTGAACCACCAAATTCGGTTTTGGATTCAAAAATCTCTGATTTTGTAGGCCACTGTCTCTATTGGTCGACTCATTGGTCGATTGAGGCAGTAGACCAATCAATCTACCAATGAGGATAGCAACCTCATATTTGGCCTGTTTTGGATGATTTGATTTCTTTCCTTTTAGGTATTTTTCCTAATATGTTATATATACTTGTTTAGGAGTTTCTTTCCAAGTTTAGACAAGGTCTTACTTGATTCCCCAAGATCCTTTGCGAGTTATATAAGGTAAGGATGGTTATTTCTTTAATTACATAGATTGCATGATGAAGTTTCTATATTTGAATCTCTTTGATTTATTTCCTTAATTAGATTTGTACACTGATATACTACTAATGCAACTACCTTGATTACAACAGCATTACTTGTTTATGCTAATTGATTCATGTATGATTACTTACCAATTATATACAAGTTGGATGTTGTTACTGATTTCTTTCCATATAAGAAGTTACCATATATGTGATATGATGGATTTATGTTTGTGAATGATTAAGTATGGTTTGGAAAGGGGAGGTGTCCTTTTGACACTTCTGTCCTTAGACAACTACGGGAATATTATGGGATGTTTCCGGAGATGCCCTTTGGACACCTTCCTAAACTGTTGGATGACATATTTAGGGATGTCTAGTAGTGTTTGGCTAGGATGTCCTGTTATGTCAGATCCTAATCGGAGGGGTATTGAAACCGAACAACCCGTGGTAGCAATGGGGATTCATGGGCACTCAAGACCGGTAACCAACCCGTGAGAGTACAGGAATCACATTGTGGGGGCCATTTGTTGGTAGAGTTGCATATGGATAGACTTGGGCTCACGGGTGCTCAAGATTGGTAACCAACCCGTGAGAGGACATGAGAGCTTCCCGTTTATCATATGTGAATAACCAATAGGGTTGATGAGTCCTTAGTCAAGGACTATGAGGACTCTAATGTGAAGGATACCGGAAAGGATCGCTAGGGGCGAGAAATGGACATATCTGGATCTGACTTGATGTAACTAAGTAGGAGACTTGCATTTTGCTAGGCTTTGACCCTGACATGCGCTAGTACCTAGACCAATGGTGATGTGAGAGAGCGGTGACTTAACCCCCAGCCATGGAATGTCCCGAGGGATGCCGGACCCATTTCCAACTGATGATGAGTGATTGAGACCTTCCTAAAGAAGTACGGTGCTATGACTTAAAGCATGTTTGCCAATAGAGACCAACATATATAGAGTTAGAATCATATTGCATCATGTGTTTCATATCATATAGCATCTTACTCTGCTTTGAAATCCTGCTATTTATGTTATTATGGATTAACTGCCTTACTGGGTTTCTTTGAAACTCACTCCTTTCCTTTTGTACAATATTTTTTGTTAAATTACTCTACAGGTATTGATGACTATGAAGGTCAATACGAGGAAGCGCAAACTGAAGAAGCGTACTTCACGCAAGGTGTTGGCAACAATGAAGATTACGTTGAGGATTCCTCAAGTGGTCCTACTTTGTACCAGGATAAGCCCTACTGTGGAGTGGGAGCGTCTGAGCGTGATTGATGAAGTCTATGTTTATGAAGACGTTCTTTATAAAGTAGAATAGACTCTAGCTTAGTTTAATTTTATCTTTCTTTCTTGTCTTTAGAACCAATTGTAATCTTCTTTTGACTTGCGATCTACTTTTCCGCTGTTTGTAGAGTGAGATTCCGCCTCACTTTACTTTATGATTTAGACATTTTTATTGTCTTTCGTACTCTGATGATATATGATTTATTCTTCCCTTATTTGGATCTTTTGATTATACTTTGTACATTGATTATTTATGTTCATGATTATGTTATTGTCTATGTGGGAGGTTGATTACCTCGATACTTGATCTTCGGGGCTGTGGATCACACACTCGGGTATGCCAGGTAGGGTACTAGCTGGGTGGATGTGACAGTCACATCACTATTATCATAGGTCATTCGGCTTCAATTCCACTATCGAAAGGGTAGTAGCATGTATGGGTACCTAGCCATGCAATCTAGACTCCCTAGGTATGTCATCCAGCAATCATGATAGTGCTAAGGGCATCAGTAAGCATGTGTCCCATACCACAGCCCTCTGATATCCCAAGCTATGGATACCCAAATGGATATCCTTCCATCACAATTACATCACATCACCAATCATTATAACATAATCATTCGTTCTATATCACAAAGTAATAAAGTACATATAACATCATTTACAGCACACACTCAACTACTAATCAATGAATCAGACGACTACAAAGAAGTTACAAGAGCAGTGAATAAATTAAGAATTAATCAATTCATCATATAGCATATCATCGCATATATATAAGAATGTGTCCTTACCTATAAATATGTAAAAGCTTACTAAAATGCAAGTAGACTTCACCCACAATAGTTTCAAAGAACCTCAGAGATCACCTAAATATAGAGTTGCAAAAATGCATAGAAGACATTAGTCAAATCAGAGCAAAGACTAATTTCACAGAGGTACTATGACCCAGCCGGTCACTTGGGGTGGTTGGTTGGGTCAAGCGGCCGCCTGAGCGACTGCCCCTGTTACTAACTACTTCTAAGTCCGAAATTTTGACTTTTGATCTCCAAATTTTAATTCGGTTTTGGGAAGATTTAGATCCGAATTTCATCCTTAAGGAGCCTACAACACAAGCACGAAATAGCAACCTAAAATTTTAAAGATTCAATATTCAAATATCTCCTTCAATTAGATCTATCATTTATTTGAATGCAAGGATTCGTTTATGGACAGTATCTAATCAAATTCACCGATGGGGAATAGAACCAATACAATCCACTCACCACCAATCCAAAGGGGATGGATCCACACCATTCAAAAGATGAGGAAAGAAAAATAGAGAATGTGGGGATCACTTACCTTCACTTGATTCGCAAAACAGACGAAGGATTGGATCTTCTTCTTCAACCACTTCTCTCACCTTCCAGCACGTGTTATTTGCCTCCTAACCGTCCACAGCAGCAATCCCGAATAGAATAATTAGTAAAAAAAAGTTGGGGTTTGCTATATATATGGGATTGGGGGCAAATTAGGATAAAAATCTCGCAAGCATACCTGGCGGTCGCTTGGGGCAATTGATTGGCCAATCAACAGCCTTAAGCAACTGCCCCCTAGTACTTTTCAGTACTTGGGTGCTTTGCTCAAGGGGTTCAACCCCAACTCAAACCTAACCTTATACAACACGTGGGGGAGATCTTACCTTGATTCCGGACATCTTCAAACACACCTTGACTCCGAATGGTGATCTATTTTTCCACTAAGGCAGGTTCTTCATTAAGAGAATCTAGATCCATGGACTCAGGATATGGATCATGGACTTCAATCCGGATACTCCACAACTTATTCCGGCTGGACCTTCAGATTATCGGACCTGTAATACAGATCCCGAGTTAGAAATACGAGGGTTATTACAGTACACCTACTTGGTCCGTAGTAAAACTGGATGAAGTGGTAGAACCTTGACCTATGAATGTGAAAGGAAAAGACCTAGATGTCCATCTTGTAAAGCTTGACATGGGAGATTTTGATACAATTCTAGGCATGGACTGGTTGACAGTTCACAAGGCAATAATCTCATGTTTGGAAAAGAAAGTTCAATTTCATCCTATTTTTGGACCTATCTTTGAATTTCAAGGTGATTTGAGAAAGCACAATGAGAAGACTATAGAGGTAGCACTTCCAATTAAAGAGTTAGTTGGTGGTGCTAAACTTTTCTCTTCTGTAGAAGACAAGAAAGTTGTGAAGTCCATTGAAGACCTTAAGGTAGTGAAGAACTTCAAGGAAGTCTTTCCCAATGAACTATCCAAAATACCCTTGGAAAGAAAACTAGAGTTTGCTATTGAATTGATACCAGGAGCTACTCCTGTGTCTAAAGCTCCATATAGAATCGATGCCAAGATCACGGTAAGGACCCCCCACTTGTTGATTTTAAGTTAGATTGGTGTCGGGGATCAACCGGTTGAACAAAGCACCCCAAGTACTGAAAAGTACTAGGGGCGGTTGCTCAAGGTAGTTTATTGACCCAACCAACCGCCCCAAGTGACTGGTCGGGTCTAATTGCGGGTCTAAACCCTGTTTTGCCCCGACTCTCTATAAATAGTTGTCCATGACCTAATTTCATTTTTTTTTTATTTGGTGAGGCTACTGTGGACTGTTAGGAGGCAGGGTACATGTGTTTGGTGGTGAAGAACGCTCGAATCACAAAGAAGGTTTAATTCTTGCTTGGTCTTTTGAATCTGTTGGAGGTTAGTTAATCACACACTCTTCCTACCTATCACTCCTTGTTGTTAGTGTGCTTTCCTTCCCTCTATGATTTTATAGATAGTGAGCTGAAATGGTTAGGATCTTTCCATCGATGATCATGACAAGATCACAACCAAAGATGGATTTCTATATCCGAATCAATGGTTGGTTTAGTCGAAGGAGAGGAAGTGGATTCTAAATCATCCTCTTCTATATTTCTTGAATGAGATGAACAATCTAGAATGTTAAGGATGAAATTCAAATTTGGATCATCCCAAAATCATATTGAGGATGAGTGATCAAAAGTCTCCTCCGGACTTGAGATTCTACCCAAGAAGGGATGGTCAATCAAGGCGGTTAATTGACCAACCAATCACCATGAGCGACCGGCTAGGTCATAGTGGCCCTGTCAGTTTTATTGTGAAATCCCACCTAACCCTAACCTGGACACTCTGTTTATTGTGGATGAAGAAGTGACTTGAATGATGTTTGACCTTGAAGTTGGACCATGAGTTCAGTATGGATAGCTTTGGAAGGTCCTAAGAAGTCAGGTCAAACCTTTCCTTAAGTTGGTTGAAGGCCCAAGTGTTATTTTTTACCTTGGGGATCCAAAATTCAGTAAGTTGGAAAAGGGGGAACCTTTGGTCAATACCATTGACCAAGCACCATCGACCAAAGCTGCTTTGGAAAATAGAATTGTAACATTGATCTAAACCTAAATATTTTGCCTCTTAACTATTGGAGAACATGGGAAGAACCCTAGAGCCTCCTCCTCAAGCCAAGGAAGATCCCCAAGCATTCAACCAAAGTTCCTCTTTGATTAATCTCCTTCAAGGTTAGTATTCAATCTCTTTCTTCTCTGGTCTACTCTCTCTATTGTTTTCCCTTGATGTTTTGATTGTGAGGAAGGTATTACACTATTGTAATGATCCAAACTCTGATCTCCTTTGTCTTAGAATGAATTCCCATTCACTCTATGTTCTCCCTTGAAGCCATATGGTGATTCTCCATGTATTTGATCTAGTATTGATAGTATGATCTACTCTTACAGTAGTTTTCTATTCTAATATGTGTTAGACTTGTTTCTTATTAGTTTTCTATGCATGAACTACTATTTTCTATCCTTTTGAATGACTCCCCTTTCATTCTAGCCTTTCCGTGATGATCCGCGGTTTTAGCCTAATAGGTTTTTATTAGAATTCTATTCCTTTGACCTTGTTAGATGTTTAAACCTTCATAAATAATCTTAGTATGTTGTTTTAGAATTTTCCTATTAATTTTAGAGTGTTACGATTCGTTTCGGCGAGTTTCTAATAAAAAATTGGAGATTCTACTTGGTCGATGCATCAACCAAAGGACCATCAACCAAGCATGTTACTGGACGTTTTCCTTGTTTTGTCTCAGTTTCTAATCCGATCTTTTGGATTTGTTTCTTATGACCTATATATGTTCGTTTAAGCATGTTTAGATGATTTTGGTCTTATTCTCTGATCTCTCACTTGAAGGTTATAAATTCTAAATTCGAGGTGAGTACGTTCACTCAAAATATGCTTATTTACATGCTTGATGTGTTATGATTTGAATGCATGATTTAGCTGTTGTTTTACTTTCTTAACATTGTATTACTTCTGTAGTTATAGTAGCATATTCACATTATGATTTACATACTAGAATGGATCATGAATGATGTGAATGTGAATTTGACTTGATTGTGTGATGTATGGAAAGTATGATGTGAATGCCTAGGTTGTAGTTGTGGAATGGGGAATGCCCTTTTAGAGTTTCTGTCTTCGGACACCAGTGGAGGTGGTATGGGATGCTTTCCTATGGTGCCCTTTGGCGCTTTTCCTAACTACTGGTTGAGATACCTAGGATTGGTCTAGAAGTGTTTGGCTAGTGAAACCCCTGTCATATATGACCCTAGCAAAAGGGGAATTGAGACCAAATGACCTGTGGCAGCAATGGGGATTTGTGGGCGCTCAAGAACGGTAACCAACCCGTGAGAGGACATGAATCACATTGTAGGGGCTATTCATTGGTAGGGATGCATGTGGTAGACTTGGACTCATGGGCACTCAAGACCGGTAACCAACTCGTGAGAGGACATGAGAGCTTCCCGTTTACCATGTGTGGATGACCAATAGGGTTAAGAGTCTACGTAGCTGGGAAGGAGACGGTGACTCTAGGGGTATGCCATGTAGGGTACTGGCTGGGTGGATGTGACACTAACACACTACAACAAAAAGGGCATATAATCGTGGAATTTTTCGCAGTAAAATGTACCGAAATCCGTAGTAATAACCTATAACTACAGATTACATACGGTTTATTATCTGTCGCAACAGGCTCCGTCGCAAATGCAATAGCTACATATAAAATACTGCATGTACAAGGTTGTCTATAACTATGATTTTTTAGTTACAGGTATTTCTGTAGCTATATATATTGCTACGGATTGTTAGTTACAGATGTTTCCACATCCAACTTCTAGCTATACATATTGAAGTGACAGATATTTTCGTGGTTGTATATCATCTAGCTGCGGAAAAAATAACTGCATATGTTTCCACGACTACCCTATAGCTACGGAAAATATAACCGTGGATGTTTCTGCATCTAACTTCTACCTACACATATTGTAACGACAGATAATTCCACAACTATATATCCTTTACTTGCGGAAAGTATAACTACATATGTTACCGCGGCTACCCTATAGCTACAAAAACTATAACTGTGGATATTCTGCGACTAACTTTTAACTACACATATTGTAGCGCCAGATGTTTCCGTGGCTATATATCTTTTAGCTGTGGATGTTTTTGCATCTCACTTCTTGGTATACACATTGTAGCGACTGACATTTCCTTGGCTAATCTATAGCTACGGTATATTAACTACTAGTGTTTCTGCTACAATGCTTTAGGTGTGGAAATTTATTTGTAGGTATTTCATCCACAATGAAGATGTGGCTACAGATTTTATTCTACAAATGTATTCACAGGTCATCTATTGATACCAATATTAGTGTGGATTGTTTATAAAATTTATAATTACAAACTCTTTATAGATGCTATAACATACATAGACACGGACTAGTAGATATACATTTCTTCGCAACAAATATATAGAAACAAAATATATATTTACTGAATTCATTATCATCTGAAATCCATACATATCAATTAAAAATACAAAGAAAGTTACTTGTCATCCAACTGACTCAAACTAGAATAATTGCAAATTAAAACTTAATTTTAGATAAAGGGTCTGTGCTAAAGTTACAAGTGTACTTAAAAAAAAAAACACTAGAATCAACTAGTCAATCCAAGCCTATGTGCTTTATGTTATGTGGAGTTGAATCAGCTTCTTAATAAATTATCCTGCAATCAATATAAAAATAAATAAATAATAATTAATAATATTGTAACAAAACTTCATAAGAAATAGCTTAGAGTATCACATTACCTTCATGAGAAGAAGATGCACCATTGCTCCTAGAAGAGTGATTTCCTTCATGACTATTAAATTCATTAAGCCCCTATCACAGGGATACGATATTTGCAAAATTAATAACAAGAATCATAAAATTTTAGGAATAGAATAAGCTTTAGAGATTGATAAAATTTTAGTAACATTACCTGTTCCACAATTGAAAAATCTTCTATCTGACAATCTGGATTTGATTGCTTAACAATCGAGAAAATCTTGGCGACTTGAGCGTCTAACATATTAACTTTATTTTTCAGGAAAACAACTTGTTCAGGATCATCTTCTCTTCTGTTTTTCTTAGAGGCAAGCCTAGCCCTTGAACTAAGGGTGTCAATCGGTACGGTTTCGATAATTCAGTACAGTTTCGGTGCGGTTCCAACTTTGAATATCGAAAACTAGAACCATACCGTACCGTGAATTTAAACAGTACGGTATGGTTTTAGTATTTACAAAAACGGTTTGGTACGGTTTCGGTATTAAATCGGTATGGGAAAACGGTTTAAACACGGTATCTAGTGCGGTCCAATTTTGGTACAAATGAACTTATGCCACTTTTGTTATTAGTTCTTAAGATCCTAATGAAATTGTGATCAACCAATCGATATAATATGAAATTAACATAGATAAAGCAAATAAATCTAATTAATAGAGACAAAACAAGTAAATCTAAGAAAAGAAGTGAATGATGAAACGAAAAATTAAAATAGGGAATTAGGGATAGGGAAAAGGTTAAGTGTTTTAATTGTAAAATTATAATTTATATCTCTTAATTTTGTACGGTACCAATTGAATACGGTTTCAGTACGTACCAACAGTATGAGTACCTAAAACCGAAACCGTACCGAAGAAATTCGGTTTCGGTATGTACCGTACCGAATTTTGAACGGTACGGTGCGGTTTTAGATGGCACGGTTCGGTACGGTTAAACGATTTCGGTACACAATTGACACCCTTACCTTGAACGCGTCTATGTTTATCTTTCTTTAACACCTGAGAAAAGATGTCGGTGTCCCAATTATTACTCTCGCCATTACCTTGAGAGGCATCAATTTCTGCTTTCTTTTCCTTGATTTTTTTCTTGCAAAAATACTCATATCATACACATTTATTATGTATGATTTTATTTGAAGAAAAAAAATTAGTTGACTAGTATTTTGATTAACAAAAATAATGAATGAAGGAAAATATACAATTGTTTTTTGTGCAATCTCATCAACTGGATGTTTCTCTGCATGTTCATGAATGATTATGTACAAACCAGCATGGTTTAATTGTACTCTGGTTTCTTTCAGTTGTTTTAACATTGTAAATATCAAAGTTAAATATTTGATACTATAATATTTATAAATATATAAAATGTAAGAGTTCTATAGTCAGTGTTTCCAATGGTAGTGAATAAATACAATATAGTTAATTAGCCAATTGGAAGTTAAAAGGTTCACAAATATAAATGAATAACAAACCTTAAGGTTAAGAAAATTTGAGACTTTTCAGAGTTGCAAAATTCTTTGTTGGTCTAAACATTCTATAAAATGGATGCAATAAACATACTTGAATAGAAAACGAATACAAATTTGCCAACATAAATACTATTATTGTTTCCCACTTACATGTTACTTGTATTAAGGTGCGAAAAGATTTATAGAAGCAACGGAGAACAAATTACAATACCATAGATACTGTCAAGAAGGAAGCCACCCTCCCCTACCATTAGCCTACCCATTAATAGGGAAAGGAGATTCTGCTACATCTTAATTATTAGTTTGGCTGAACTGACCTAATCAAGATCTGCCCATATAGCATTGTAGTTCACATCTTGTATCATTGACGAAGGCCAGCTAGTAACCTCTTGCGAAGAATGTGACCTTCTTGCCATTTCTTTTAAAGCTCTGTTAGCTATGCTCTATTATAATCTAGAATAGAAGCAAACAAAGAAAATTTTAGTGTAATAAATCGACCCACAAGCCTTGTCTAACGATGCAGGGCAAAAACATACCCTTGAAGTTAGATCCCACAGATCACATAAAACATTATTTTCAAAGTTAATTCTTACAACTAGTAGCCAATCCATAATGGATTAATCAAACAAGATGTTCCCAAGAAAATCAAAATTTCAGAAGTTGGAACTAATTGTCAATCCTCAAAACATAATAGCAGAACCACAAATTAACTTTCGCAGGCAACCACGAATTAGTCAAACACCACTATTTTTGAATATTAAAATACAATTCCAAAATAGCAGAACAAAGTACTCGAAGGAGCATGATAAGATTGATTCTTCATTCTAGGATCTCCAATCTCATAGTATAAAAATTTCAAAAATATTTGACAACCGAAGTCAAGCTATCAGAGCCTCATATTCTGCTTCGTTATTACTTGCTTCAAATGCAAATCTCAAAGCATATCGAATAATAAATCCTGCTGGACTTTTTAATAGAATTTCAGCTCCTGCTCCATCTTTATTACTCGAACCATCCACATATACCTCCCAAGTGGTTGGTATAATGGGATCCTCGATGGTGGATTCCACCGGTGCAATAGTTTCTACTACAAAATCGGCTAATGCCTGAGCCTTGATTGCAGTTCTGGGCTTAAAGCTCACTTGGAACTCCCTGAGTTCAATTGACCAGGACACCATCCTTCCAGACAAATCAGGTTTATTAAGAACTTTACTAAGAGGAAAAGTTGTAAATACCTCAATTGGACGAGCCTGAAAATATGGCCTTAGCTTCGTGGCGGCCATCATGAGAGCCAGAGCCTGCTTCTCAATCTGCGAATATCTTGTCTCCCCATCTAGCAACATGTGGCTTACATAGTAAATCGGCCACTGTTTTTTATCTTTTTCACGAACAAGTACCGCATTGACCGCTGAAAGGGACGTCGCTAGATATAGCTGTAATATTTCCCCCTTCTCTGGTCTGGACAAGATCGGTGGTTGTCCAAGTGCTTCTTTTAACTCCTCGAAAGCTTTCTATCACTCTTCAGTCCATTTTGCTTCCTTGCTGCCCTTCAAGTCTTTAAGTGCCTTGGAAAAAGGCAAACATTTTTCTCCAGACTTGGAGATGAATCAATTCAAAGCAGCAACTCTCCCTGTTAAACATTGCACATCACGAACAGTTTTGGGAGCCTCCATATCAACCAAAGCTTGTATTTTGGCAGGATTAGCCTCAATTCCCCTCTGTGATACCATGAAGCCCAAAAATTTGCCCGAGGAGACTCCAAAGGCGCACTTTTCTGGGTTTAGCTTCATTTGATACTTTCGCAGTACTGAGAATACCTCAGTCAAATCTGCAATATGATTTGCTTTTGTAAAGCTTTTCACTAGCATGTCGTCAACATAAGCTTCAACATTCTTTCCTATCAGCTCTTTGAAAATCTTGTTGACGGCCCCTCGATATGTTGCTCCTGCATTCTTCAGGCAAAAAGGCATGACCATATAATAATAGCTTTCACAATCAGTCATGAAAGCTGTAAACTTCTCTTCCTCCTTATTCATAAGGATCTGATTATACCCTGAGTAGGCATCCATGAAACTTAAAGTTTCATATCTTGCAGTCGCATCTATCAAGAGGTCAATCCGAGGCAACAGATAGCAATCTTTAGTGCAAGCCTTGTTAAGATCTGTGTAGTCTGTACACATCCTCCACTTCCCATTCGCCTTTTTTACCATTACCACGTTGGCCAACCAAGTTGGGCATTCAATTGGTTCTATGAAACCAGAATTCTTGAGTTTTTCAACTTCGTTGTGAATGGCTTCATACTTTTCAATGGAGAAATTTCTCCTTTTCTGTATCACTGGTTTCGCCTTAGGATCTATCCAGAGTTTATGCTCTGCGACAGCCCGATCGATTCCTGGCATGTCTTCAGCAGACCATGCAAATACATCTTTATTCTGTTGAAGAAATAACTTCAACTTATCTTTAAATTCCTCCAGCTGTTCAGACCCGATATAAGTAATCTTTTTCTCATCCTCGGTACACAGCTGGATTTGTTCCAGCTTCTCCACTGGTTCGGGTCTTTGCATCTCTGCTTCTTCCCGATTGTCTCAAACTTCTATAGGTAGGGCAGTTACCTTCCTCGGGCCCTCCTTGTCTTTTAAATAGGCAACATAACATTGCCGAGAGATACTCTGGTAAGAGGAGACTTGACCAATTTCCATATCAGTCGAGAATTTTATCTTCAGGTGTTTTGTCGAAAAAATAGCACCTATCTTGGATAAAGATGGTCGCCCGAGGATAATATTATAAGCTGGCAGTTCCCGAACCACCAAAAAATTGATTCAGATGGTTGTTTCCTTAGGAAAACTTCCAATAGATAAGTTCAACTGGACCGATCCTTCCGCCACCGCAGATGACCTTGCAAAACCATATAGATGTGTGGATGAAGGTTTCATCAAGTCCTGATCCACCTTCAATTTTTTATACACTTCGTAAGAAATTAGGTCAACTGCAGACCCTGTATCAACCAAAACTCTATGCACTTCCCGTGCAATCTCTACCTTGATGACTATGGCATCATCATGAGGTAAACAAACGTCTCTTTCGTCCTCCTCGCTAAAGGTGATAGAATCTTCACCATTCAGCTTTTTTCGCTTTTGCTTCTCTCCAGTTCCAACAAATTTGGATTTTGTTTTCAAACTTCGGAGTGATTCGGGCTCTGGTCCCCCAAAGATGGTAAGGATCGGTGACCGAGTAGCTTCAATCACCTCCTTGCCCTTCTTAGACTTCGGGGCCTCCCTTGATCGTTCTGAACTAACCGAACGATCCCTTTTAGGAGCAGCCGCGCGTGGCTCCTCCCTCCTTCTGCTAACAAAACTGGACAAATGTCCTTGAGATATTAATCTCTCAATATCTGCTTTCAAATGACGACAGTCATTTGTATAATGACCATAGTCCTTGTGGAATCGACTATACTTTTCTCGATCCTGCTGCTCTCTGGGTTTCAAAAGAATTTTAGGCGGCCACTTCAAGATATTTTTTCCTTTGATGATATTTAAAATATCAGCCCGAGGAACATTCAATGGAGTATACTCACTTTTACCGGGAGACCTTTGGCGCCAAGCCTGAGATTTTCCAACCCGAACACGGACATTTTTCTTTGGCTTCTGCTTCTGCTCAGGAGCCTTCTGTTCCTTATTGGAGACTTTATTATCTCCTTGGCGCGCGTCTAGAATCTCCATGACTTCAGCCTGCTTCTGGCATCTCTGTACCAACTCAGCATAAGTCGCAGGCATATCCTGTAGTAATAACTCCAGGAGTTTCCGATTAGTGAGTCCCGTGAATAGAGCAGTTTTGGCTACTTGCTCATCCAAATTTTCTATCTCCATCGTTACTTTGTTGAATCTTTTCAGAAACTCTTTGATTGATTCGTTCTTTCCTTGTCTGACAGTAAACAAGGTTTCTTCCGTTTTCTTGACCTGTATTCCACTCTGGAATCGCCCTATGAATTTGCGCGCCAATTCATCAAAGTTTACGATCTTTCCAGAGGGGAGGTTTGAAAACTACTTTTGTGTTGCTCCAGTTAGAGATGAACCAAAAACCCTGCATAAAATTTCATCAGAATTACCTGAAACTGCCATGGTCTGTTGGTAATAGCAAATGTGAGCTGTTGGATCTTCGGAGCCATCGAATGTAGAAAAGGTAGGCAAACGGAAGTTATGGGGAAACTGATATCCCGTAATTGGCTCGGCAAAGGGGGTCTTCCGAATGACTGAGTAAATATCCTCAGCTATCCTGCCCTTAGCCAACTGCCCTAATTTCTCATTGATGTTGGCCAATTCCTGACCAATCTGGGTCGGGTGATCTTCAGCAATATGATCACGACCTCGATTAACACGATCATCCCGTGCTATCCGATCATCACAAACATCCCGTCCTTCCCAAAACATTCTGCTCGTCGCGAACTGCTCGATCATCGCGAACGGTTCTTCTGACAGTTGGTGAGTGAATTCTTACCCCAGTATCCAACCTTGTATTTGAATCAGTTGTACTCTCTTGCGGTCTGTCGAACCGATCGTCTCGCCTAGGTTGATCATCAATCCTCCTAGGTCCTCGGTCTCCTTCACGAAAATTCTGACCGATATTCCGGTCTTCAGCCAATCTTTGATCACGTGGTAACGCACGTCTCCCTGAATCGCGTTGATCAGGTTCTTGTGGTAAAACCACTCGTCTGGTGAGCTGGCGAAGTGCTTGGCTCACCTCCAAAAGTTGAATCTTTACCTGATCCAATTGATCTTTGAATGTATCAGGAGGATTACATCCTCTCTGACCATCATTTACCTCAATAGGATTTTGGCTTCCCTGGGGAATATCTGGATTATTCACTCCAGGGATCTGAACACCGGAATTGTGCTGTGCAGCGGCTGCTGATCTAGTCACCATGGCTTTTCAAGTCGTTCCCACAGACGGCGCCAAATGATGCACCCAAAATCTGCTCAGCCCTTAGATCTCCTCGTGATGACCTGCAAAACGAAAGCGTCAGATGTGGCCCGACCGCGGGGGTCGGGAGTCCAGCTCCAAAGGCTAAGTGAGTTGATGAACTTAATCACAAATGGCTCTGCTAAAAGCACAGAGCTAAGGAATGAAGAACTGGGAAAGGTGATCCAGATCGTAAGCCGCTGATAGTTTAAGTCTATCAGTATGTATCTGAACCTGAGTCTCAGATTGTGTGTTTTCGATCCATCCCTCACCTCGTATGGTAGTGAGGTTTATATAGAGTGTACCTTCGAATCTCCTTCGTTGGATGCACTTGAGCCTTCTTCGGGTAGTCGTTGGATCTCAACAGATAGATCCGTTGAGCAACAGACTTCTACTAGTTTGGACTAGTAGAGGACTCCTGAGATAACTCTTTAGGTTATGCGATGATTATCCCTTCGATAATGATTAGCCGTAGCCGTCAATTCGAGTCTTCCATCATTAGGGTAATTACCCTAATCCATAAGTAGGATTAGGGTGTGCTTGTAGCTAAATCAGTTTTCTTCTTCAACAAGCCATCTTCTGGATCCGGTTCGCTTGGGAGCGAGTCGGTTCCCTCTGCCTTGACCGGGGTCGAGGGTCGAACCAGGTATGAACCCGGTTTGATTGTAATTTCTCCATATCAATTTGTTACAGGGAAGAAAGAATTTTTAGATTTCCTTTTCATTAATTGTTTGCAATGTCCACAAGGATCAGCTTAAGGGTCTGAGATACCTTATTAAAAGGTTCCAATGAGCCTTACCAGCTAAACAAGGCCCACTTGTCGATTGAATAGCCTTACCGAGTGAGTTAAGAAGGCCTTCTCTAGCTAGCCTGGCAATCTTGTCAAGATTTATGTATATCCTAATCTAGCATGCTCGAAGAATATACAATATCAAAATAAACATGGATCGCAAAAGATGAAATAAAAACAGTTAAATTAAAGAAAATATGATTTGATGAAACCATTATAAAGTCATAGTGTTTAAATAAATGTCATTGGAATATTTCCAAAATCACTATCAAATATTAAGGAATTTAGCAAAGAGAAAAGTGTGCTAAAACCGAAACTAGATTACATCAAATTTTTTATGCTTTTAGCAAGTCATGGAGTAATGTACCCTCAACATGCAAATCAAGCTTGGGGTACCACCCCACTGTACCGCTTCATTCATGTTAATTCCCATGTCGATAGTTTGGGAGCCATCCATAAAAGTTTTCTAATCTATAAGTCCCCCTTGATCTCTAACATTGTGTCTTATTACTCCTGTATACACAATCCATTCAGATTGGGTATGAGCTACCAAAACAATGTATACGCATAATAGTATATACAAAAAGGGATTAGAATGGTACCTTCTTCGGCTTAGTGCAATCACGACTAAAGTGTCCCATCTCTTGGCATTTATAGCATTTGACTTTGCAAGGATCTCTATTTCTACCACACTTGCCTCTTTGTTGCTTGGTAGATTTGCCTCTACTTGGTACTAGGTTCAAAGCCTTAACCTAATTTCCTGCTCTACCTTGTCTCTTGAGCATAGACTAAGATGTCTCGCGCTGCCCCTTTTTAGCAACAAGCACTTGTTTTGGGATCTCCTCTTGGCTCACCACCTTTAGTTCCACATCAACGACGACATCATTGAAAGTTTTGATGTCATCGTTATGTATGAGAACCATTTTTTTTGGGCCTAAGAATCAGGTTGTGTGAAATCCAGCCCAAACCTAGCCAGGACACCCTATCTGTTTTGGGTAAAGAAGGGTTTGTTTAAATGTTGATTTGAAGTTTGACCGTGATTTCAATTTTACTATCTTTGAAAATCTTAGGAATCCATGTCAGACCTTTCTCTTAGGGTTGATCCAATGTCCCAAAATGAGGGATGATGTCTTTGTGGGCCATCTCAGTAGAAGATATGGTGTTTGACCCAAAACCCATGGATATTGATGATGGTGTTTCCTTATGGAAACTTTAATTGATTTGGTGTTGAACTACTCACTAGTGAAGAAGAACTTGGTTGATGGACCTAAAGCTTAGTTGGACCTGGTTTGAAGACATCCCTCCATACTAGGTAAGTAGTATGATGCGTTGAAAGAAGCCCATCCAAAAATATTGAAGTTAGGCCCATTAAATCCCTATTTTTGAACAAGCTGTCCAGGCAGTGGCATTTTGGTAATTTTCTGTTTTTAAGGTTTTTAAAAGCTTTATTTCTTTTAATTTCGTGGTAAACATTCCCACTAGGTTTCTAACTCTCTATGGGACGTGGAAAGGACCTTAGATCTTCCTTTTTGGCAACCAATCAATCAGCAGGGTCAATTTGGTGAAATCCTAGTAATTCTTGGACTCTATGTGCTATTTAAAGGGGGGGAACTCCATGTTTTTCAATCCCAATCTGTTCTAAACCTTTGGAGAACGTGGGAAGAGCCCTAGATCCTCTCCTTTGAAGCCAAGGAAGACCCTCAAGCATCTGTTCAGATTTCTTCATCGGTTTCTCTTCTAAAAGGTTAATATTCAATTCGCTTCTTCTTTAATTCATTCTTTCTTCTCTACTTCTGATATTCTGATTATGAGAAGCGTATTACACTGCTGTAATGACCTCTTCTCTAATTCTTTTAGCCCTAGAGTGAATCCCGCAATTCACTCTATGTTCTTGAAGCCATATGGCGATGCTTCTTGAATTTGACTCCACCAAAATCTTGATGATACTTTCCTTGAATTTTCTACCTATCTTTATGATTGCGGGGAAGGTCTCATACTATTACCATGACCTTCCCTTGTGTCCTCATGATTGAGGAGTTGATCCTTGTTTTTCCTTGGACCAATTGGCAACCCTTTTATTTTCTGTTAATTCATTGGACCCTCCCCAAAACCTTTCTTGATTGTAAATTCTTTCCCTAGGGTGAATCTTTATTCTCCCTAGTCTTCCCATGGGATATTAGGATTTCTTTCCTTTGAATTTATTTACATTCTTTCCTCTCATTGGTAGACCCTTCCTAATTCCATTCTTGATTTTGAAATATTAATGAGATGTTCCTTTATCTATCTTGGGTTGTTTTTTTTTGAGAGTTTATTATGGGTAACTCTCATGGGAGGTAACCAACTCTTATGAGAGGTAACCATATCTAAGACCCTAATGTTCTTTTATCTGTTGGAAACTTCCCAACACCTTTTCAGATTGTGCATTCTTTGTTTCTCTTTTCCTAGGGTGAATCTTGATTACCCCTAGCCTTGCCATGAGAGCCATCAGTTTTTTTCTGAGTCTGCGCACCGAAGAGGGGGTGAATTAGTTGAAATATATAATGAACTCTTCTGCTCAATCCGAATATATTTCCAGAAACAAGACTTCTTGATGGACTTGTAGGAGAAAACCTCACTCAATTTGACCCCATATAACCTTCCAAATCCCTGTCCGAAGTTGCTGAACTATGTCTGTCAAATCCTGCTTGCGCATCAAAGAAGGTGAGCTTAGTTGGTGGACCTAATGAACTCCAATTCTTGATCTGAAAGTATATCTAGAAACTAGACTTCTTTATTGACTCGTAGAAGAAAACCTCACTCAATTTGACCCTGTATAGCTCTCCGAATCCTTGTTTGAACCTTGTTGTTCTGATTGGTCGATTCATTGGTTGATTGGACCAACAGACCAATCAATCAACCAATGGTGTCTGAATTTACCAATTTGGTCCTGTCTCTTCTATTTAAGTCAAATATCGGGAATACTCCGCCTCCTCTGCCTCCTAAGCCTCTGGAATGGGTTAGAACCCTAATCTAATCAATTCCCTTGCATTCCTTGGTGATCTCTCACAAGACTTGAAGTAATCTTCTTCCTCCTGCAGCAAAGGTATGTGTATACTCACTCTTTCTTCTCCATCTCTGATTTTCTTTCTTGAATTGTGTTCTTAGTTGAGATCAGGAAGAAGATACTGCACTCTTGCAACCATCCACTCCATGATCTCATCTTGTTCCTTGAGATCTATGATCATCATCATGATCTCAACCCCAGCCAGTTGAATTCTTGAAACCCTAACCTTTGAAACCCTAACCTTGTGTGATCATCCGGAGAACCTTTGGTAACCTCCCATATGAGGGAAACCTCATGGGTAATGTGGAGGTTGGTCTAAATTCAATATTCTTTAATTCTTCTTGTTGTAATTGACCCATCATCAATTCCCTCCCTCCTGTGATCTCAACCTTTTTCATGGGAGCTAAAAAGGGTGAAACCCTAACCTCTTGGATCAAACCAAGAACCCTTAGTTTGATCTTGTTACATCCAATCAATGTGTTTCCCTTACTAGAATTGTAACCTATCAATCTTTAATCCTTTATCCTTGATCATACTATATTTTCTTCATGATCCATGTTTAACCTAATTAGGATTTCTAAATTATTCTTTCTTCGTTCTTGTTCTTGATTGAGATCAGGAAAAAGATGATGCATCTTTGCAACCATCTATTCCATTATCTCATTCTATTTTTTGAGATCTATGATCATCATCATGATCTTAACCCTAGCCAATAGATTCTTGAAACCTTAACCCTAACCCTTGTATGATCTTTCTGGAAACCTTTTGTAACCTCCCATGTGAGGGAAACCTCATGGGCAATGTTTCTATTAACCTAAACTAGATTTCCTATGATTTCTTGTTATTTTCTTGATAACAATCATTCCCTCTCTTTCCGTGATCATAACCTTTTTATGGGAACCATAAGGTTAAAACCCTAGTTTCTTGGGTCAAATCAAGAACCCATATTTTGACCATGACTTGATGATTTTATCTTCCCATATGATTCTAATACATCCTAGGAAGTTCCCCTTCGAATTTCGGATCAATCCGACTTCAAACGAAGAAGTTATGGCCAAAACAGTTTTCACTATCCCGTACTGACTCGATTGGTCGATTGATTGGTCGAATGGGTCAGTAGACCAATCAATCGACCAATGAAGACAGTAGCTTCAATTTTCACTCGATTTGATTCGTTTGCTCTCTGATCTTTTAGGTATCTTTCCTAATGTTGTATCTATGCTTGTTAGGGGTTTATTTGCCATGTTTGGTGTCCCTCTCTTTGATCTTTGGATTATCTTCGGCGATAATCAGGTAAGATAATTCCTTAACTACATAGATTGCTTGTTCTCTGGTTTCTACTCTATGAAACTATGAGATTACCTACTGTTATTGTATTTTAATTCTGATCTCCTACTGTGGGAACAGTAACACTTGTTTATATCATTTTTTTCATTATTTATGTTATATGAATTACTTATTACTGCTTAATCCGATGTTGCTTTTACATTCTCTTTTATATGATGAACTACTGGTTGTGTATGTCATGACTGATCTGAGAATGTGTTTGCTTAAGTTTGGTTTGGGATTGGGAAGTGTCCTTTTGACACTTCTGTCCTTGGACATCGGAGGGAATAGTATGGGATGTTCTCCGAAGATGCCCATCGATGCTTTCCCGAATCAATGGATGTCATACTAGGGCTATCTAGCAGTGTTGGGCTAGGATGTCCCCGTTATATCAGACCCGATTCGGAAGGGTATTGAGACCGAACGACCCGTGGTAGCAATGGGGATTCACGGGCGCTCAAGACCGGTGAGTTATATCCGTGAGAGGACGGGAATCACATTGTGGGGGCCATTTATTGGAGGGTTGCATATGGCTAGACTTGGGCTCATGGGCGCTCGAGACCGGTGAGTTATATCCGTGAGAGGACATGAGAGCTTCCCGTTTACCATATGTGGATAACCAATAGGGTTGATGAGTCCGGTGAGTAATATCCATGACTCTAGTGGAAAGGATACCGGAAAGGATCCCGAGAGGGGAGGAATGGAAGTATCTGAAACTGACTTGATGTAACTGAGTAGATGACTTGCATTGGGCTAGGCTTTTCCCTGACATGCGCCAGTACTTATGCCAAATGGTTGTGAGAGAGTGTGTTGACTTAACCCCCTGCCATGGTTTGTCCTGAGGGATGAAGGACCCATTACCAACTGGCTGCTCAAGACCGGTGAAATGATCCGTGAGAGAATCCAAGATATCTTAAATGGTTGAGGATGTGAGCGGACCTTCCCAAAGAAGTACGGTGCTATGACTTAAAGCATGTCTGCCATAGAGACCAGCATACATAGAGTTTAGATGCATACATACATTACTTGTTTCATATTGCATTGCATCTTGTTATGGTTTGCTTCCATGTTATTTATGTTGTTATGGATTAACTTGCCTTACTGAGTTTCTTTCGAAACTCATTCCTTTTTTGTACAATCTGTTGTTAGACTTCTCTATAGATTCGGATTTCTTTGACGGTCCATATGAGGAAGCACAAGGTGAAGAAGATGAAGACTGAAGAGCAAGAAGAGCTGACTGAAGATGTGGATTAGATTTTTTTTGTTTCTTCTAGACTTATCTTTTACTTTACTTGTATTAGCTTAGAGCTTTATTTAGATTTCGATCTACCTTCCGCATGTGTTTGTGGAGTATATTTCCGCTATACTCTACAATTGTCTTTTGATTTGGTATCTTGTTATTCCGCACTCTGATATTCTATAGTGATCCTTCTGAGATCCTTTCTTGACTTTTATTATAAATTACTTGAACATTATGATTTGTTCTTGCTTTTGATTATGTTATTGTGCGAAATGGATATGATCGTTCCTAAACTTGATCTTTAGGGCTGTGGATCACACTCTCGGGTATGCCAGTTAGGGTACCGGCTGGGGGGATGTGACAGGTTGTGTCTTAATGATTACTTGTATCTATTTCTCATTTGTAAAGGTGTTCCTAGCATCATCCAATTTCCTAATCATGTTTTTCATAACACTTAGTTGCTCAAGCATGGTATGCTTGGGGTCCTTACGGTACATAACTAACTTCAAGGTCATGGCCCTTAACCTAGTAGTTGGCGTACCTCCATACTCTAGTTTTGCCTAGTCCCACATAGACATGGCAGTAAAGTACTTCTCAGATACACTAATCAAGTCTTCATGCATACTACTATGCATGAAATAACGTATCCATCGATCCTTTCTAAACCAAGTTTCATAGGCATCCTTCTCTTGACAGTGTCGAGTAGTATTACCTCATCAGGTTTCTTCATTCAAATGTCCCAAAGTCTAAGTAACCTTGTTCATTGAGCATAGATAGAATCATACGATGTCATATGTCATAATTGGTCTCATCAAATTTACAACATCTTTGAAGGTCAACTACTTCATATAAGTTGGCCATCACTACATTCAACAATATGCAATAGAACATTTAGTACACATTTAGATATTGTTCAAGAAACCTAATAAAATTAATAGTTTTCACACCCACACAGTGAGACCAACAACTCACTAAGCTCATAATCAAATCTCACACAAGTGAATTAAAAACATATATTTTCAACTGATTTCAAACAAAAAAGAGGAATTTAAGATTCCACAACCACAAGATTGCATCATACATACGGATGCGCATGGGTCCCACTAAAGGAGCCCAAAATTTGGTACTTGAAACAACACATTGAGTCGATATAAGAATGTGATGTGCAATGTGGTGGCAATCCTTTACATGGCTTCAAAATAATTAAAATTACAATCCTTTTAATTACAACACATGAAATCCTATTACATCACTACTAAGGCGTACCATGTACACTTTGCATCACTTTCAAATACTAACTTTAACGCACATATAAAAAAGAAAGTGTCATTTCATAAGCACCAAAAATAAGGTCTCTTTATGAACCCCCAAAAAAAAAAAAAAAAAAGGTCACTTCCCAAAATAAATTAAATAATATCTGTGATATGTTTGGAAGAGATGGATTTTGCATCCAACAAATGGAGCGAATCTGTCACATCCCTCCAGCCGATACCCTATTTGGAATTCCCGGAGGTGTGATCCACAGCCACGAAGATCAAGTTTATGAACGATCATATCCACGTAGCACAATAACATAATCAAAAGCAAAAACAAATCATTGTATTTAAGTTATGTAAAAATAAAAACCAAGAAAGGATCTCAGAAGGATCACAACAGAACATCATAGTGCGGATAACAAGATACTAATCAAAAGATAACTATAGAGTATAGAGGAAATATAACCCACAAACAAATGCGGAAGGTAGATCAAAATCTAAAGCAAAGTCTAAAGCTATCAGAATTAAAATAAAAGTCAAGAAGAACAAGAGTAAACTAATCAAAAACTTCCGTCGGCTCTCCTTCTTCTTCACCGTAGGGTTGTGCTCTTGTAACTTCGGGTCAGCTTCTAGCTCACAATCCCATTGGCAAATAAGACGATGCCGGCTGCTGTCTATAAGAGCCGTCAGTGTAGTCCAAACCTGTGTGCTGGTCACACCATTGGTCATGACCTTCTTCATTGATTTCCGAAGTTGCACCAAGTAAGGAAGGGTCCTCCGTACCGTAGCATGGGTTCTCTTCTGTTCCTACAAAAGCATCTAAAAACATATCCCCCCGAAGGGTAAGCTCAAAAGAACTTAGCAAGTAGTACAATCACAATAAACATACAAGCAATCCAAGGCAAACATAAGTGCAATGACATTAGACAATGAATGCAAGTATGTTTCTAACTCTATATATGCTCGTCTCTATTGGCAGACACGCTTTAAGTCATATCACCATACTCCACTGGGTAGGTCTCAAATCACTCTCCCTCAACATTCCCGATATCTTGGGTTTTCTGTTGGTAATTGGGTCTTGCATCCTTCCCGGACATTACATGGCTGGGGTTTAGGTCACCAGTCTCTCACATCACCATTGGTCTGACTATAGGGGCATGTTCAAGGTTAATCTTTGCCCAATGCAAGTCATCTATTGAGTCACATCTACTTAGGGTTAGATACGTCCATTCCTCGCTTCCCGCAATCCTTTTCGTTATCCTTCCCCCTAGAGTCACCGTCTCCTTCCTGGCTACATAGACTCTTAACCCTATTGGTCATCAACACATAGTAAATGGGAAGCTCTCATGTCTTCTCATGGATTGGCTACTGGTCTTGAGTGCCCACAAATCCCCACTGCTACCACAGGTCACTCGGTCTCAATTCCCCTTCCGATAGGGTTAGATATGACAAGGGTTTCCTAGCCAAACACTTCTAGACATCCCTACGTATGTCAACCAGTAGTTAGGGAAAGTGCCAAAGGGCACCATAGGAAAGCGTCACATACCACCTCCATTGGTGTCCAAAGACAGAAATGCCAAAAGGGCATTCCCCATTCTACAACTATAACCTAGGCATTCGTCATATCATGAGTCCATACATATCACATTCACATCATAGTCCAAATCACTTTCACATGACTCCATAATCAATTCTAATATGTAAATCTCAATATGAACATGCTACCGTAGTTACAGAAGTAATATAATATAAAAAAAGTAAAACAACAGTAGCTAACTCATGTATTAGAACCATATCATAACAAGGTATGTAATATGCATATTGTGAGTGGAATACTCACCTTGAATTTGACTTCATAAACTTCGAGAAAGAGATCAATGGCCAAGTCCAAGATCACCAAAATAACCCTAAACAAACATGTATTGAATATAAAGAACAAACCCTAACTATCAAAGACGAAATGGAAGCAAAACAGAGCAAAATTGAGGTCACTGACTCTGTAGGTCGATTGGCTAGGCAGCCTAGCACAGTCGACCTAGGGAGTCGACCCAATGAACAGTATGGAACAAAAAACACTAAATCCGCCATAACTTCTTCTTTTGAAGTCCGATTACTTCGAAATTTGAAGGGGAGTTCCCCAGAAACATACTAAGACTATCTATAAAGGTCTAAGCTTAAAACATGGTCAATGGAATAGAGTTCTAATCGAACCATAAAAATTAGGGTTTTACCAAAGAGGGTCTGTGTATCTCAACGAAAGGCTACAGAGAATGGGGATTCACTCTAGGAAAAAAAGAATAGTATTTCAAAATCAAGAATAGGCATTGGGAAGGGTCTAATCCTGAAAAGAAATTAAGGTCTTCAAATGGATACCCCATCTTGAAGGTTACCTAAAATTTCCTTCAAAATAAACCTAGAGTAGATTCACAAAGGGAAAAGGGAAAAGGGATTCACCCAAAAATTATGGGGATAGAAGGAAAGGTTGTAACAATGGCGTGAGACCTTTCTCACAAGCACAAAAGTAGATAGAAAACAAAGAGAGAGTAACTCATGGTCTCATGCTAGATCAAAAACATAGGAAACTCACCATATGGCTTCAAGGGAGAACATATAGTGAATGGGGATTCACCCTAAGACTATGAGGATCAGAGAATAGGCTATTACAAAAGTGTAATACCTTCATCACAATCAAAACAATTAGAAGAAATAGTAGAGAGAGTATATCTAGAGAAAAACAGATCGATTACTAACCTTTTAAAAGAAGATTCGATGGAGAAACTCTAATAGATGCTTGGGGATCTTCCTTGGCTTCAAAGAGGAGGTTCTAAGGTTCTTCCCACGTTCTCCAGAGGCTTAGGAACATAATGGGGATGGTCATCACAAAATTATAATAAATAGAGCTTCAAAAACCCTAAAAATAGAGTTTTACAAAATTGCCCCTGTCACGGGGCAGCTTGGCTGGGTCAATTGGCCCAGTTGACCCAGGCTGACAGCAAGCCCAAAATAGGCGAAATGAAGCTCCAAACCTCAAGATTATTGATGGGGCTTCTCCCAACTCAACTGAAAACTTACCTAGAATTGAGGGACCTTCCAAAACATGCCCAACTAGGCCTCAAGTCCATCAACCAAGCTCTTCAACATCAAGAAGCAGTCCAAATCAGATAAGGTTCCCAAATAAGGAACTCCATCATCAATCTCCATGAGGTTTTGGATCAAACAACATGTCTTCCACTGAGATGGCCCACAAAGTCTTCTTCCTTCACTTCAGGTCTTCGAATCTACACTAAGGGAGAGGTCTGACTTGACTTCATATGAGCTTCCAAAGATATCAACACTGTATTGAAGGTCCAACTTCAAGGTCAAACATCAAACAAGCTCTTCTTCATCCAAAACAAATAGGGTGTCCAAGTTAGGGTTAGGTGGGGTTTCACAAAATCAAAGGTCTAAACTGCCATGGGAGGGTATAATATTGCCAACATAAAGTTACACAAACATGGCAATATCCAAATATCAAAAAAAAAATCAATGCATACAAAATAATTTCATCAATAAAATTTCTGATAGAATTTCCATGGCTATTTGTATTCTAACATGTATTTTTCTTCCACATAAGCCATCTCTATTTATAAAGAAAAACAATTAATTGATATAAAAAAAATCAATCTGACATCATAAGATTTTTTTTTAAAAAAAAAACACCCAAAGTAAGAGAATCCTCTTGTAATGTGTGATTTTAAAAAATTGCCTTCTCTAGAGACATGGCTAAAGACATGGAAAATTTGGTCTCAAAGAAACATGGTGCCATCAACATTATTTAAAATCATATATATATATATATATATATAAAATTTTAAATAATGTTGATGGCACCATGTTTCTCTGAGACCAAATTTTCCAAAATTTCTTTGTCCTTTTTGTTTTTAATTAAAAACAGAAATGGATCTGTGGTGCAATGGTAGCACGTTTGACTCCAGATTAGACGGTTGTGGGTTCGATTCACGTCAGGTTTAAAAACCCATGACACTTAATCATGTCATTTACTTAATAAAATCATTCTAAATCAACCAACACTTAAAAAGACAGTCATTGCCGACAACCTTAACCACAATCTGGCTCAAATACCAATGTTAATTAAAATTAGTGTGAAGATGGGTTGAACTTCATATACCTTTGAGATCTTCAATGCAATGGATCTAGACAGAAGATGCCTCTTTAAGTTCCCAATCCTTTGCGTTCCATTTCCTTTATCGTACTCCTTCAGGTTATTTCCACACTTCCAAATTGGCGAACCACAGTGCTGGAGAGTATACAAATTTTCTCAGTAGTTAGTTTTGTATTCCATCCCTCTATTTATAATATTTTCCCTCAACTCTAATTCCTTCACTTAGACTCCACTAAGAGAGGGAAAGCAATATTAGAGTCCTTCTTAGACTGAACCACTTAGAAAAGTAGTTTACTTAGGAATACACAACTGATTTGCCGCCACCTTGGGTGCAAAGTGTAGTGGGTCCCACCCACTATGATTAACATGTATAATACCACCTGAAAAAGGAATTCAGAAATGTTAATGAAGGATACGAAAGAATTATTAAGAAAAATTAGAAAGAGAGGTCTTTCCAACTTACTTACCTCAGGTTTTGGAAGCTCTATGTTTTCTGCAATTTTATATTCTTCCATGAGCCAATTAGTTCTTTATGAAGAAAATCAATTGCTAGTATAGAAAATAAAAGGACTCCTGTAGCCTATAATATTAGAACAACCATCCAAGATTTTACAACCAATCCCACTGAACTTCCAAAATCCACCTCTCGCACTAAGACTAAACCCAGGGTGCTTCTTTGCTAGGGTGAAAAAGTATGCACAATTATTGCCATCTAAGTTATGCTCTTCTGCACATACAATAAGATATTAATAAAGATCTTTAAATGGTAATTAGAGATTAAACCTCTACATTAGAATATTTTTGTAGTTATGTGATGAACTAGTGCAACATTAGAAGTTCACCATCATGTTTATCTTATATTTTAATGTGTTAAATTTAGAAATATCTCATATTATTTCAAGGTTATACTAGAGTATTAGTGATTCAACGTCAATGGCAATGATATTCGAAGGATTTTCATTTTCGGAAAATATGGGTGGAAAGGGATAAAGGTTGTTGCATATTTTTTGTCCAAGAAAAACCCTTGGATGTGCTTCTAGCACAGTGGTGGCAGCCTCCTATATAGAGTCAGTAAATCCAATGAGGTCATGGGTTTGAACCTCAGTTCCTCCACACCTTTTATATAACCCTCGTAATTCTAACCCAAAATCTGTATTACAGGTCCGAGTATCCGAAGTTCCACCTAAAAGAAGCTGTGGACTATTTGGACTGAAGCCCATGATCCATACCTTAAACCCATAGACAAGGATTCTACCGACGAAGAACCTGCCATATTTGGAACCCGAAGGAGATCCAATGGAAACTTTGATGGACTAGGAAAGTGGATCTCTAGCGTGAGACAAGTTGAGTTTGAAGATGTCCAAGATCACGGTAAGGACCCCCCCACGTGTTGATTTTAAGTTAGATTGGTGTCGGGATCAACCGGTTGAACAAAGCACCCAAGTACTGAAAAGTACTAGGGGCGGTTGCTCAAGGTGGTTTATTGACCCAACCAACCACCCCTAGCGACTGGCCGGTCTAATTGCGGGTCTAAACCCTGTTTTGCCCCGACTCTCTATAAATAGTTGTCAATGACCTAATTTCATATTTTTTTTATTTGTCGGGGCTCTGTGGACTGTTAGGAGACAAGGTACATGTGTTTGGTGGTGAAGAACGCTCGAATCACAAAGAAGGTTTAATTCTTGCTTGGTCTTTCGAATCTGTTGGAGGTTAGTTAATCACACACTCTTCCTACCTATCACTCCTTGTTAGTTTGTTTTCCTTCCCTCTATGATTTTATAGATAGTGAGCTGAAATGGTTAGGATCTTTCCATCGATGATCGTGACAAGATCATAGCCAAAGATGGATTTCTATATCCGAATCAATGGTTGGTTTAGTCAAAGGAGAGGAAGTGGATTCTAAATCATCTGCTTCTATATTTCTTGAATGAGATGAACACTCTAGAATGTTAAGGATGAAATTCAAATTTGGATCATCCCAAAATCATATTGAGGATGAGTGATCAAAAGTCTCAATTTCGGACTTGAGATTCTACCCAAGAAGGGGGTGGTCAATCAAGGCGGTTAATTGACCGACCAATCACCATGAGTGACCGGTTGGGTCATAGTGGCCCTATCAGCTTTATTGTGAAATCCCACCTAACCCTAACCTGGACACTCTGTTTATTGTGGATGAAGAAGTGACTTGAATGATGTTTGACCTTGAAGTTGGACCATGAGTTAGTATGGATAGCTTTGGAAGGTCCTAAGAAGTCAGGTCAAACCTTTCCTTAAGTTGGTTGAAGGCCCAAGTGTTAGTTTTGACCTTGGGGATCCAAAATTCAGTAAGCTGGAAAAGGGGGAACCTTTGGTCAATCCTCCCTTGGTCAATACCATTGACCAAGAACCATCGACCAAAGCTGCTCTGGAAAATAGAATTGTAACCTCGGTCTAAACCTAAATATTTTGCCTCTTAACTGTTGGAGAACATGGGAAGAACCCTAGAGCCTCCTCCTCAAGCCAAGGAAGATTCCCAAGCATTCAACCAAGGTTCCTCTTTGATTAATCTCCTTCAAGGTTAGTATTCAATCTCTTTCTTCTCTGATCTAATCTCTCTACTGTTTTCTCTTGATGTTTTGATTGTGAGGAAGGTATTACACTACTGTAATGATCCAACCTCTGATCTCCTTTGTCTTAGAGTGAATTCCCTTTCACTCTATGTTCTCCCTTGAAGCCATATGGTGATTCTCCATGTATTTGATCTTGATGCGTCCAAAATCTGCTCAGCCCTTAGATCTCCTCGTGATGACCTGCAAAACGAAAGCATCAGATGTGGCCCGACCGCGGGGGTCGGGAGTCCACCTCCAAAGGCTAAGTCAGTTGATGAACTTAATCACAAACGGCTCTGCTAGAAGCACAGAGCTAAGGAATAAAGAACTGGGAAAGGTGATCTAGATCGTAAGCCGCTGATAGTTTTATGTCTATCAGTATGTATTTGAATCTGAGTCTCAGATTGTGTGTTTTCGATCCCCTCACCTCATATGGTAGTGAGGTTTATATAGAGTGTACCTTCGAATCTCTTTCGTTGGATGCACTTGAGCCTTCTTCGGGTAGTCGTTGGATTTTAACAGTTAGATCCGTTGAGCAATAGACTTCTACTAGTTTGGACAAGTAGAGGATTCCTGAGATAACCTTTAGGTTATGTGATGATTATCCCTTCGATAATGGTTAGCCGCAGCCGTCAATTCGAGTCTGCCATCATTAGGGTAATTACCCTAATCCATAAGTAGGATTAGGGCGTGCTTGTAGCTGAATAAGTTTTCTTCCTCAGCAAGCCATCTTCTGGATCCGGTTTGCTCGGGAGCGAGTTGGTTCCCTCCGTCTCGACCGGGGTCGAGGGTCGAACCAGGTATGAACCCGGTCTGATCATAATTTCTCCATATCACGAGCCCCCTAGACCAAGCGTTCTGTCGATCCCGAGGGCTTGGTTTTTAACTGGGTTCTTCATCAGGTGATAGTCTCTGCGTGCTCCATTAAATGTCATATCACATTTAATGCGGTGGTCACTTTTCCTCGAGCGTTGTGAGGGAAAGGCCACTTGTCTCCTTGCAGTCGATCTGTCGTGGCTCACGTAATCCAAACGACGGTTTCCGAACGCCTGTTTTGGATTAGTGAGTTCAAACTTTCAAAACGTCTTTCAATCTTGATCGTCGATTTTGAATCAATCTCGATCGTTCAGATTCCCGAACACTCGTGCGGGTGTTTTAAAAGCGGTTCGTTGTCTTCGTAGGTTTCATTCTTCCTGTCCGGAATTAGAACCTTTGTTGTCTGCTTCGCGCCTTCTTGCTCTCAAGGTTTTGCCTCACTGAATTAGTAAGTTTACTGGTCTTTTTCTTTTTGTAGTTTACTGAAACAAGTAATGGTGGATAATAGGGCTTCTATGGTACCCAGTGTTGGTAATAGTAGTGGTAATGAAGCTTTTGCTTCTCCTCGTTCCGAACAGTCGGATAGTGATAACAAAACCCTAACTGTCCTCTGGCGTGAGTTTGCTGAAGTTTCTCAAAAAGGTTTAGAGAGAAAAACCGAAACTCCTTCTGCCCTCCTTGAGTCTGGATCTTCCAAGATTGCCGAGTCTTCTAGGCAGCCTCAAACTTCCAGGTCCGATGGTGGACCTGGCTCTGTTCCCTCCATTTACAATGAGGAAACCCTTCTTTCAGCCATCCAAGATTTTGATTTTCCTTCCTCTTATCAGGTTAGGGCTCCCCTTTCTGATGAGAGGGTTGATTCAACCCCTTCAGGTGAATTTTCTCTGTACATAGATGCACTGGAAAGTGGGGTTCGCTTTCCCTTTTTTAATCCTTTGTTCTCCGCAGTTCTGAATCATTGGGACATTTGTCCCGGAATGCTCCTTCCCAATAGCTGGCATCTCATCGTCGGCTTCTTGGGTTTGTGTTTTGAACTTGGCATTACGCCATCTCTTTCTCTCTTTGTACATTTTCATGTTCTTTCTATCTCCCATCCTCCCGGATGGATTTTCCTGTCCAAACGCAATAAGGCTGAACTTGATTGAAGGGGCAGCATCCATGCCAAAGGAACTTGCCCTTCTAACCACAAAAGATGGCGCGAACGATACTTTTTCTGTCGAGCGCCTCCATCGAATCTTAACTTCCCAACCGCCTAGAGGCGGTGTACTTATTCTTTCGAGAATAACCGAGGCCTCCCCTTATCAAAAGAAGACGAGGCGGCCGTCAGGAAGATCAAATCCATTCCATGGTATCAAGAGATACATGGACTTAAGGTGGAGTATAACTCCATTCTTCAGTACTGGGGCTTGGCTCATTGTGAGCTTCTAACCATCATCCTTTAATTTTATTGAAGTGATATGTCTTTAATTCTGACTCTTGCTCTTCTTTGCAGTGCCTCCAAGAATGAACCCCGAGAACCTGCGAGTGAAAGCCGCTAGGGCCGTTGCAACAGCCGAGCAACGATCACCCAGAGCCTTGACCGTAGATCAAGAGGCTTCTGTTCCCTCTCCCGACCCGTCTTATAGGAGTATTAGGAATATCAGGCCCGTGGCTGATGCTTCGGGTAAAGGGAAGAAGCCAATGGTGGAGAGGTCTAATGTCTCCTCCTCCGCCTGAACCAAAAGGAGGCATGATACAATTGATGCTTCCTCCCATAAAAAATTCCAAACTTCAACGGATTGTGAGGAGCTCTTCACCCCCCAGTGGACCCTGAAGTTGACCAACAGGGTGACTCGGGACCCTGAGAAAGCTGCAGAGTGGAGCTCCCTCAGTCTTGTTCCTTCTGATCGCCAGGAATTTGAAAACCTGGATGACGTTGCCCTTGTTAGTCAATCCACAAGGTACCAGTCTTCTTACTTACTTATTTTTTCATAATTTCTTATGACTTCTTCTGATATTTTCCGCCTTCCCAGGAATGTTGTGTTGAGCTTCTATCAACACATGGAAGCATTGAGCCGGGTTGGCCGCAACAGTTCCTTGCAGCAAACCTGTGAAGAGAACTTGGCCAAGGCCAATTCTGAGATAGACCGGCTACTGCAGCTGCTGAGGAGCTACAGAGAAAACATGAGGAAGAAGTGATCTCCCTCAAGGATGCCCTTGATGCTTCGAAGGCTCGTGCCGCTGCTGCCGAGCGCGAGGTCAGGAAGCAAAAAGAAGCTGCCACGTTGTTCGGTGACAGGCTTGAATTTCAATGTAGGGAGAATGAAGAATATCTGAAGTGGGCGGTCCCTAGCAAGCCCGAGCATATCAAGCCAGAGCTTCGGAAGGAGTGTGTTCGGAAATACCTGAACAGCGTACCTTTCTCCGAGCTGCTAGGTGCCTACAACATTCAAGCTTATCGCTTGGTGCAGAATGACGTTTGGGAGCGAATTCTCGCATCAATCCCTTCCTTCAATACTGCTCCCTTTCGTGAGGTGTGCCATAAAGAGGTCTTCGGGAAATTAGGCATGGATCTCCCAGACTGGGCTCGGGAAGAAAATGATCCTTTTCCAGCTGACCCTCAATATGAGGCATACCTGGCTGACAAGCCGGAGCTTCCAGAGGAGAAGTCACAAACCGAGTCTCAAGCTGCTGCTAAAGAGGACTCCGACAATGTCATTCTTGAGGAAGACTCTTCTCAAGATCCTGAGAAAAGTCCTCCCGACCAAGGTCCCTCGGGCAACAATGAAGAAGAGGCTTAGGGAGTTATCTTTTTTTTTTTTTTTTTTTTCTAAAGATTAACCTCCTTGCTAATGAATAGACATTTCTTTTTCATGTTGGCCTTTCCATTTCCCTGTCTCCTGCTGAAATCTTGTCTTGAATATCAAAGTATAAATGATAAAACTTATCACTTAACTTCACATTCTTCGACGAATAATAATCTTGTAGAGATATTGTGAAGATGCGTTTCGGAAAGATGCATTAATCTTCCCCACTACTTCATTTACTGCAAAGTCCACACGTTTCCCTTCTCGTATCTGCGCAGTCCAAATGTTTTCTTGCTTTGGTATACCATTCACTGTTTCCAATGAATCGGAAATACACCCATTATTACAATGGCGGTGCGACGATTGGAGGTATCTCTGCATCGGGCGCTCGCCTCCACATGTTTCCATGTGGCATCCCTCCGACCGTTGATCTTGCTTTCTGCAGATTTCGAAGCGTCATTTTGATCTAGGCCATTGGTTGTCCTTAGCTTTCAACCGTCGTCCTAATAGCTGAGGCTATTTAAAGCCTTCGTGGGTACTCTCCATCTATCCTGCTATCTACAAGTTAGATTTGCTAAAGTGCTAAAGCGACATTCCGTCCTTCTGCCTGCTTCCGTATTCCTCGTACTCCAACACTAGCTCTATCAACTTCTAAACAAGTGAGTTTTTTTTTTGATTACTCATCTCTTTCCCCACTTCCCCCCTGAGTAAACTGCACAGTAGTAGTACTTGGGGTTTAGTTAATCGGGTTTTTCTTAAGTGATAGAGAACTAGGGTTTTCCCTTTTTTTTTTTTTTTGTCGCTGCTGGATATCTGTACTAATACGGCTTTTCTGTTTACATAGTGGCTCCCAAGATCAACCCGAACTTTATCAGAGCGAAGTCTAGCAAGAAAATCGTTCCGTCGGCGGTGGTTGGGGCAAGTGAGGTGGTTTCAGCTAGTGAATCCTCCAAGCATAAGGCGACTGCTGTTGGTGAATCTTCAAGTCAGATTCCCACAGTTTCTATTGATGCCGCCCATACGCCTCTTTTGCCCGAAGTGATCGCTCGTCTTTCCCAGGAAGATCTAGATCACTCCGTTGTTGATGGCGCTGCTGACGCCCTGCTGCAGAGACCGTTGGTGCACCCCCAAAGGATACTCTTCGGGCATCTGAGGCAACTATGTTGGCGTCTGATGAAGGTGCGCTCCCAGCAGGTGCTGCTCCTATTTCCAATTCTAGTGCTTGTTTGGTATCCTCCTCTCCTTTGGAGTTGGAGGATTTTGCCACCAGGAAGCGTCGTCGGGTGACAGATGATGCAGCTCATCCTTCGCCCGAATTAGCATCAAACGAGTTTGACAGAGCGTTGGAATGGTGTACTGCTGCTCGAATGACTTCTGAGAGCGCAGTGCTTTCCAAACTCCCAAATGAAGTCTTTATGAAGTCACTGGTGATGTAAGTCTTTCTTCTTTATCTTTTGATTCTGAAAAATTACTCTTCTACTCCTTTTTAACTCAGAAGTTATTTGCAGGAGTCTTACTGGTAACTTCCACAACCAAGTGGAAGTAGCCTCTAGGCTCAATAGGTTGAGCAATGAAGTTTCCAGGCTTCGGGAAATCTTTGAAGCTAAAGATGCTGAGATTGCTCGCCTTCGGGAACTAGCTTGGGAGATTGTAGGAGAAAAGAATTCGATGATCGGTCGTCTTCAGTCGGACTTGGATGATACTGAATTTTAATCCGGAGAAATACAATAAGTCTGAGAAGGAACTCACTCGGGTTTTAAACCGATGCCTTTACTTAAGGATTTCCGGAGAAATACAATAAGTCTGAGAAGGAACTCACTCGGGTTTTAAACCAATGCCTTTACTTAAAGATTTCCGGAGAAATACAATAAGTCTGAGAAGGAACTCACTCGGGTTTTAAACCGATGCCTTTACTTAAAGATTTCCGGAGAAATACAATAAGTCTGAGAAGGAACTCACTCGGGTTTTAAACCGATGCCTTTACTTAAGGATTATTCGAAAATTCAATAAGTCTTGAAGGAACTTACTCAAGTTTCAAACCGACGCCTTGCAAAAGGAACTCACTTGGATTTTCATCCGATGCCTCGACTTAAGAAGATCCGAAAAAAATTTCCATAATTGTTGAAGGACCCACACGAATTTTCATCCGATGCCTTATAGTTGGATCTTGTTCTTGAATGTGGTGTATGATGCCCCCCAATCAAAAGATAATTTGTTGAAAGCCAAAAATTGCATTGATTGAGTTGAAAATGTTTACATCGAGAACAAAATTGAAATCATCATCAAAAATAAAACTTTTTGAGATGCCTGGCATTCCACGACCAATCCAACTCTTTCTGGGTGTTGATGTTCTTCAGCCTGTAAGCTCCTGAACCAACTAGTTTTATAACCATATAAGGTCCTTCCCAGGAAGGGTCCTGTTTTCTTTGGTGACGCGGGTCGGAAGCTAAGGTGTTTCTCAACACCAAATCTCCGGCTAAGTACCGACGATTCTTCACTCGAGTATTATAATGAGACGCTATCCTTCTTTGATAATGTTGAGTTCGTGCTATTGCCTTTGCCCGAACCTCGTCCAACAAACCAAGACTATCAAGCAGTCCTTGGTCATTTGCTTTTTCCTCGAACTCACGATCCCGTAATGTCCCCGCCATTATCTCCACTAGTGCCAATGCTTCGGATCCATATGCCAACCTGAATTGAGTTTCTCCTGTGGGTGTTCGAACCGTAGTTCTATAGGCCCACAATACATTATGAAGTTCTTCGACCCAAGAAGCTTTGTTAGCTTCGAGTCTTCTCTTTATTCCTTCCAGTAGCGTTCGGTTAGTAACCTCTACCTGTCCATTGCTCTGGGGGTATGCCACTGAGGACATACGATGCTCAATCATATATGTTCCGCAAAATTGCTCAAATTGCGGATAGTCGAACTGAGTACCATGGTCAGTGACGATAATCTTTGGAATCCCAAAGCGATATATGATTGACTCAAGCACGAATTTCTCCACTTTTTTCTCAGTAATTGCTGCCAGTGCAATGGCTTCAACCCATTTCGTGAAGTAATCAATTGCTACAATCAGATATTCCCGTACGCCTGACGCCTTGGTGAATTTGCCCATGATATCACTTCCCCACATCGCAAAGGGAACGGGATCTAGAATTGAAGTCATGGTTTCAGCCAAGCGCTTTGATACCGTAGCATTAATTTGACAGTTACCACACCGACGAACATATTCCATAGCAGCCTGTTGGACCTTAGGCCAATATAACCCAAGTCTTAGAATTTTGTGAGCCAGGGCTCATCCACCCATGTGAGCTCCACAAATTCCTTCATGAACCTCAGCCAAAGCTGATTTTGCTCCTTCGGGGCCTATACATCTCATAAGGGGTCCAGAATAAGATCTTTTGTATAATCTCCCATTCTGAATGACAAATCTGGCTGATCGTATCTTGATCAACTTTGCCTCTTTCAGATCCTCAGGTAATTTGTCATCTCTCAGATACTCGATTATCAGAACCATCCAGCAACGCTCTGCTTCAATATAAGAAATTTCTTTCTCATGATAACTTGGGAAAGTTATCTCTTCAATGTAGACCGAAGGGTCTAGATTCTTTTCCTTGGCATTGGCTAGTCGGGATAGCTCATCTCGCCACCGAATTTTCATTCCTCGAAATCCGAGATATCTTCAAATTCCGAAATTGGTTTTGAAATGCCCGCACTATCTCTTGATATTTCCGCAAGCGTGGTTCTTTAATACCATACTCCCCTTGGACTTGGTTGACTATAAGTTGAGAGTCACTATAAATAGTAACATCTGCAATAGATAATGCTTTTGACAACCGAAGTCCTGCTATCAGAGCCTCATATTCTGCTTCGTTATTACTTGCGTCAAATGCGAATCTCAAAGCATATCGAATAAAAAATCCTGCTGGACTTTTTAATAGAATTCCAGCTCTGCTCCATCTTTATTACTCGAACCATCCACATATACCTCCCAAGTGGTTGGTATAATGGGATCCTCAATGGTGGGTTCCACTGGTGCGATAGTTTCTACTACAAAGTCGGCTAATGCTCGAGCCTTGATTGCGCTTCCGGGGCTTAAAACTCACTTGGAACTCGCTGAGTTCAACCGACCAGGACACCATCCTTCCAGACAAATCAGGTTTGTTAAGAACTTTACTAAGAGGAAAAGTTGTAAATACCTCAATTGGATCAGCCTGAAAATATGGTCTTAGCTTCCTGGCGGCCATCATGAGAGCCAGAGCCTGCTTCTCAATCTGCGAATATCTTGTCTCCGCATCTAGCAACACGTGGCTGACATAGTAAATCGCCACCGTTTTTTATCTTTTTCACGAACAAGTACAAGACCGACCGCTGAAAGGGACGTCAGATATAGCTGTAATATTTCCCCCTTCTCTGGTCTGGACAAGATCGGTGGTTGCCCAAGTGCTTCTTTTAACTCCTCGAAAGCTTTCTGGCACTCTTCGGTCCATTTTGCTTTCTTGCTGCCCTTCAAGTCTTTGAGTGCCTTGAAGAAAGGCAAACATTTTTCTCCAAACTTGGAGATGAATCGATTCAAAGCAGCAACTCTCCCTGTTAAACACTGCACATCACAAACAGTTTTGGGAGCCTCCATATCAACCAGAGCTTGTATTTTGGCAGGATTAGCCTCAATTCCTCTCTGTGATACCATGAAGCCCAAAAATTTGCCCGAGGAGACTCCAAAGGCGCACTTTTCTGGGTTCAGCTTCATTTGATACTTTCGCAGTACTGAGAATACCTCACCAAATTTGCAATATGATTTGCTTTTGTAAAGCTTTTCACTAGCATGTCGTTAACATAAGCTTCAACATTCTTTCCTATCAGCTCTTTGAAAATCTTGTTGACGGCCCTCTGATTTGTTGCTCCTGCGTTCTTCAAGCCAAAAGGCATGACCTTATAATAAAAGCTTTCTCGATCAGTCATGAAAGCTGTAAACTTCTCATCCTCCTTGTTCATAAGGATCTGATTATACCCTTAGTAGGCATCCATGAAACTTAAAGTTTCATATCCTGCAGTCGCATCTATCAAGAGGTCAATCCGAGGCAACAGATAGCAATCTTTAGGGCAAGCCTTGTTAAGATCTGCGTAGTCTGTACACATCCTCCACTTCCCATTCGCCTTTTTTACCATTACCACGTTGGCCAACCAAGTTGGGCATTCAATTGGTTCTATGAAACCAGAATTCTTGAGTTTTTCAACTTCGCTACGAACGGCTTCATACTTTTCAATGGAGAAATTTCTCCTTTTATGTATCACTGGTTTCGCCTTAGGATCTATCCAGAGTTTATGCTCTGTGACAGCCCGATCGATTCTTGGCATGTCATTCAGCAGGCCATGCAAATACGTCTTTATTCTGTTGAAGAAATAACTTCAACTTATCTTTAAATTCCTCCAGCTGTTCAGACCCGATATAAGTAATCTTTTTCTCATCCTCGGTACACAGCTGGATTTGTTCCAGCTTCTCCACTGGTTCTGGTGTTTCCATCTCTGCTTCTTCCCGATCGTCTCAAACTTCTATAGGTAGGGCAGTTACCTTCCTCGGGCCCTCCTTGTCTTTTAAATAGGCAACATAACATTGCCGAGAGATCCTCTGGTCAGAAGAGACTTGACCAATTCCCATATCAGTCGGGAATTTTATCTTCGGGTGTTTTGTCGAAACAATAGCACCTATCTTGGATAAAGATAGTCGCCCAAGAATAATATTGTAAGCTGGCAGTTCCCGAACCACCAAAAAATTGATCCAGACAGTTGTTTCCTTAGGAAAATTTCCAATAGATAAGTCCAACTGGACCGATCCTTCCGCCACCGGCAATGACCCCCGCAAAACCATATAGATGTGTGGATGAAGGTTTCATCAAGTCCTGATCCACCTTCAATTTTTGATACACTTCGTAAGAAATTAGGTCAGCTGCCAACCCTATATCAATCAAAACTCTATGCACTTCCCGACGTGCAATCTCTACCTTGATGACTATGGCATCATCATGAGGTAAACAAACGTCTCTTTCGTCCTCCTCGCTAAAGGTGATAGAATCTTCACCATTCAGCTTTTTTCGCTTCTGCGTCTCTCCGGTTCCAACAAATTTGGATTTTTTTTTCAAACTCCGAAGTGATTCGGGCTCTGGTCCCCCGAAGATGGTAAGGATCGGTGACCGAGTAGCTTCAATCACCTCCTTGCCCTTCTTAGACTTCGGGGCCTCCCTTGATTGTTCTGAACTAACCGAACGATCCCTTTTAGGAGCAGCCGCGCGTGGCTCACGTGGCTCCTCCCTCCTTCTGTTAACAAAACTGGACAAATGTCCCTGAGATATTAATCTCTCAATATCTGCTTTCAAATGACAACAGTCATTTATATAATAACCATAGTCCTTGTGGAATCGACAATACTTTTCTCGATCCTGCTGCTCTCCGGGTTTCAAAAGAATTTTAGGCGGCCACTTCAAGATATTTTTTCTTTTGATGATATTTAAAATATCAGCCCGAGGAACATTCAATGTAGTATACTCACTTTTACCGGGAGACCTTTGGCGCCAAGCCTGAGATTTTCCAACCCGATCACGGACATTTTTCTTTGGCTTCGCTCGTCAGAGCCTTCATTCCTTATTGGAGACTTTATTATCTCCTTGGCGCACGTCTAGAATCTCCATGACTTCAGCCTGCTTCTGGCATCTCTGTACCAACTCAGCATAAGTCGAAGGCATATCCTGTAGTAATAACTCCAGGAGTTTCCGATTAGTGAGTCCCGTGAATAGAGCAGTTTTGGCTACTTGCTCATCCAAATTTTCTATCTCCATCGTTACTTTGTTGAATCTTTTCAGAAACTCTCTGATTGATTCATTCTTTCCTTGTCCGACAAGAAAACAAGGTTTCCTCCGTTTTCTTGACCTGTATTCCACTCTGGAATCGCCCTATGAATTTGCGCGCCAATTCATCAAAGTTTACGATCCTTCCAGAGGGGAGGTTTGAAAACCACTTTTGTGCTGCTCCATTTAGAGATGAACCAGAAACCCTGCATAAAATTTCATCAGAATTACCCGAAACTGTCATGGTCTATTGGTAATAGCCAATGTGAGCTGTTGGATCTCCGGAGCCATCGAATGTAGAAAAGGTAGGCAAACGGAAGTTATGGGGAAACTGATATCCCGCAATTGGCTCGGCAAAGGGGGTATTCCGAATGACTGAGTAAATATCCTCAGCTATCCTGCCCTTAGCCAACTGCCCTAATTTCTCATTGATGTTGGCCAATTCCTGACCAATCTGGGTCGGGTGATCTTCAGCAATATGATCACGACCTCAATTAACATGATCATCCCGTGCTATCCGATCATCACGAACAGCCCGTCCTTCCCAAACATTCCGCTCATCGCGAACTGCTCAATCATCGCGAACTATTCTTCTGACAGTTGGTGAGTGAGTTCTTACCCCTGTATCCAACCTTGTATTTAAATCAGTTGTACTCTCTTGCGGTCTGTCGAACCGATCGTCTCGCCTAGGTTGATCGTCAATCCTCCTAGGTCCTCGGTCTCCTTTAAGAAAAATTCTGACCGATATTCCGATCTTCAACCAATCTTTGATCACGTGGTAACACACGTCTCCCTGAATCACGTTGATCAGGTTCTTGTGGTAAAACCACTCGTCTGGTGAGCAGGCAGAGTGCTTGGCTCACCTCCAAAAGTTGAATCTTTACCTGATCCAATTGATTTTGGAATGTATCAGGAGGATCACGTCCTCTCTGACCACCATCTACCTCGATAGGATTTTTGCTTCCCTAGGGAATATCTGGATTATTCGCCCCAGGGATCTGAACACCGGAATTGCGCTGTGCAACGGCTGCTGATCTAGTCACCATGGCTTTTCAAGTCTTTTCCCACAGACGGCGCCAAATGATGCGTCCAAAATCTGCTCAGCCCTTAGATCTCCTCGTGATGACCTGCAATACGAAAGCGTCAGATGTGGCCCGACCGCGGGGGTCGGGAGTCCACCTCCGAAGGCTAAGTCAATTGATGAACTTAATCACAAACGGCTCTGCTAGAAGCACAGAGCTAAGGAATGAAGAACTGGGAAAGGTGATCTAGATCGGAAGCCGCTGATAGTTTAAGTCTATCAGTATGTATCTGAACCTGAGTCTCAGATTGTGTGTTTTTCCGATCTGAGGTTTATATAGAGTGTACCTTCGAATCTCCTTCGTTGGATGCACTTGAGCCTTCTTCGGGTAGTCGTTGGATCTTAACAGATAGATCCGTTGAGCAACAGACTTCTACTAGTTTGGACTAGTAGAGGACTCCTGAGATAACCCTTTAGGTTATGCAATGATTATCCCTTCGATAATGATTTGCCGCAGCCGTCAATTCGAGTCTGTCATCATTAGGGTAATTACCCTAATCCATAAGTAGGATTAAGGTGTGCTTGTAGCTGAATCAGTTTTCTTCTTCAGCAAGCCATCCTCTGGATCCGGTTGCTCAGGAGCGAGTCGGATCCCTCTGCCTCGACTGGGGTCGAGGGTCGAACCAGGTATGAACCCGGTTTGATCATAATTTCTCCGTATCATAAATAAACAACATGATAATCATATTCCAATGATACATCCAATGCATGAATGTCCTAAGCAAAATATACAATCACCACTGTACATCATAGGCATGTAATGGAAAGCATATCAAAAGCATGAGTTGTATGTCGTAATATTCGTAATGTTTCCTCACCTGAATGATCGTCCAAAACCTTCAAAAGCTATTCAAACTTCATAATTGAATAGAACACCAATTCACTAAAACTCTTTGAATCATGTTGCTATATTTAGATTTAGGTTTAGGATTCATTCCAGCCAATCAAGTACAAAACCACCAAAAAACAACCCCCTACCAACCTTCTATCGTGACCCATATTCGAAATTCATGATGTCAAACCATGAACCTTAGGGTGTTCTTGGCTATTCTTAGGCTTGGTTTTCAACTCTAATGTACATCCACACACCCACAAACAACAAGAAAAACAACCTAGATCTAAAGATCTAATCAATCTACAAGAAGATGATCTTATTGTGAAAGTTCTACAGTTGGGAAATATGTAGATCTCATCTCTCGTGCTAGTTCTTATTAGAGTGGATGGAAAACAAAGGTTCTCCTATCAAATCTAACTTCCCACAATAGATTCATTAAAATCAATCCCTTCAAAATTGAGAATGAACAAAAAAGAATTGAAGCAATTGATATTCTTACCTCCAAGATTGAAGATCACACAAAGATCTAAGATTTCCACTGCAAACTGGAAACACTGCTTCATTTCTCTCTAAAACACTCCCTCTGAATCATTGAAGAACCCTTGGCCATCTTACAACAGAATAATCCCAAAAAAAATTAAGGTTTAAAGCTAATAAAGAAAGGTTAAAGCTCATAAAAACCCCGAATTTCCCATACTATACTGACCAACTAGGTACTGATGGTGGTCAATCGCCACCAACCGATTGCCCCAATCACAAACTTGCGACAAGGTGGCCAATTGGTCTAGGGGGTCCCAACCATGAGTTCAAGCTACTAGTGAGGTCTAAGTATCATACCTTGACTTGGGCATCATTCAACTTCAACTCTCGGAAGCTAGTAATCCACCTTCCCAATCCATTTTAGTTCGAGTCCAATCTTCTTTCAAATTCCAACACAGCAGTAGAACCTTGATCTCCACCATCCAAGATTCATATGCCAATCCAATGGTCTCTAACTGGATGGTCTACAACTTCCCTCTACTAGATCTATGGGTAAGGGTTTCAAGATAGGATCCTAAGGAATATCACAAAACTCCCATGTCCAAGAAACCATATTGTGATACGATTGTGAGTACAAACAAGGAATGCTCCAGACACATCCAATGGATAAAATAATTGGCTATGCATTGGTACATTTCTTTGAGCATTGGGTAAGGAGGACCCCATCTAGCCTTAAACGCACTTCGATTATAAAGGTATCAATGGGCTGGATGCGTTGGGTCTACCTAAACCCTAATCCTACCTATCCTTATCAAGGCCTAAGAATCCACTATTAAAGCTTTGGGTAAATATCACTTACCTCCCCTCTTAGTTGGACAAATAGCACTTACACCCCCTCTTAGTTGGATAATATCACTTACCTCCCCTCTTACCTAGCAAATATATCAAACATCTCCCCTTTGTTAACTTTCTCGATTAAATTTTACTTTAAACATTAAATATTTTTCTAAAACCCTAAATTACCCTTTGCTGAAAATATTTTTTTAATTTAAACCCTAAATTATCATAATCATCCTAGCAGCTAAAATACTAAATTATCCTCAATTAAAATAATTGTAAAAAACAAAAAATACCATACTTAAAACCCAAATTATCTGTAATTATTAAAACCCCAACGTACCCTCTCTTTTTTTATTTTTATCAAACAACTAAAACAACATGTATTGCTTGATATCAAAATGCAATTTCAATTGAGAAAAATGAAGCGTCGATTCTCTCTCTCTCTTTTCTTTTCTTTTTTAACGTTTAAATTAAAGAATTGAAGTTAATTAAGGGTGTTTTGGGCCAAGATGTCTCAATTTAAATTGCATTTTGATATCAAGTAGTACGAGTTTTTTTTTAATTGTTTGATAAAATTAAAAAAAAAGTATATGTTGGGCTTTTAATAATTAAAGATAATTTGGGTTTTAAGTATGATATTTTGGTTTTTAACAATTATTTTAATTGAGGATAATTTAGTATTTAGATGTTAAGAGTAATTACGGTAATTTAGGGTTTAAATAAAAAAATATTTTCACCCAAGGATAATTTGGGGTTTTAGAAAAAATATTTAACAGTAAAAGTTAAATTTAACCAAGAAAGTTAACAGAGGGGATGTGTTTGATATATTTGTTAAGTAAGAGGGGAGGTAAGTGACATTATCCAACTAAGAGGGGGTCTAAGTGCTATTTGTTCAGCTAAGAGGGGTGGTAAGTGATATTTACCCTAAAGTTTTTTTTTTTTTTTTTTTTTTTGGTAGAACCCTAAAGTTTTTGAAAGCCTAATTTGCATTGATCTACCTTGATAACCAATATATGTTTATCCCTTCTTAATCAAGATTGTTAATTAAACACAAAGAGATTTTTTTGGTTATAACTTAACATAGAGACATTCGTTTTTTTATTCAATAGCAATGAGTTTGGGTATGTTTAAGTCATGGATTGTGGATTTCAAGAAGTTAGAGTTCGAACTCCCTCGAGACCAGGGGTGAACCTGCCTAATATTTAAATTACATGTAACAGCTACCCCCCAAGGCGTAGTAAAGGTGCGCACAAGTTGGCCCAAGCAAACCTCAGTCCCCAAAAAAATAAATAAAAAATAAACACAACGTAAACATAAAACTGACTTGGTGTATATCATCATATGACAGGGACTAACATGGTATACATTCTCATCGAAGACAAGAATCATTAGATATACTCAGATAAATCCATGCATTTTCAGTTGAAAGAGTATTTAATTGTAATAACTCGCATTTTCTTTTCTTCTCTTTTTTTCTTTCTTCTTACAGGGTTGTTGGGTAACTAGATTATATATTTAGGGAAAAGGTAAAAAATTTCATTCTCATTTTTGGCTTTTTAAAAGAAATCAATAGTTATGGAATAGAAAAATAAGTATGCCATGTCAAAATGAAAAATTGTAACCCTAACCTAAGAAGTAAATACCAAGTTATCCTCTTTTTCTTTCTTCTCCAATTAATTGATCTTGCATTCGTATCTCTGGCAACTTGCAAGCACGGTACTCATTCCTCTACTATTTCTTCCGCTTCATTATATTTGGGAAATTTTCTTGGATGAGAAGAACCTAGAGAAGGCAATGGCATCCATAGAAAGACAAAAAGATGGGATAAGATGTCAAGATACAAGAATAGATCTGGAGGCTTTTTTAATGAAAAAAGAAAGGAAAAATATGGTTTTCTAAAAAGAGTGTCATTTTATTATTATACCCTCCATATGAATTGGGCTTTAAGTGATCTTGCACAAAAACTAATAGAATGAGTTTTCGGTCCATAGTCTATTGTAGACTAAAGTGTCTATCATCTATTGTTAAGTTCTCTTTTTTTTTTTTTTTTCCATCCTTTTAAAATCAAAGTAAGATTCATAAAACCGAGAAACATAGAACAGATGAAAAAATTGTGGACAATTGAGGATGAAAATTTTTAGGTATGAAAATTAGAAAGAAAAATATATAAAAACATTATGTGTATAGCAATCATACTTTATGTGTATAATACATCATACTTTATGTGTATAATACATGTTAATATGACTGATTTCAATAAGTACGGGAACAAAAATATGGGAGAGGAGGGGATTTTGTCTCTTTAAAAATCAATAGTAAATTGATCTTTTGCAATTAATTCAAATTTTTATGCCTATTAAAAAAACAACCTTCAATACCAAAACAATAGACAAAAACCTTATTTGAGACTTTTTTCATTCTTTCGAATCTCTACATCTAAGACAAACAAGAAAAATATATAAAAACATTTGTCACATAAACTTATCAAAACCAAAAACATTTTCTAAAAGGAAGGGGAAAAAAATCTGTCACATAATGACAAAACCCTTCAAATTCAAAAAATATTATATTTATTAATTAAAAAAAATAGATCTAACTATCTATATAAAAGGAATACTAAAGATAATAGGCAGCTGACTCAAAATACCATTAGATTGGAGTATCAATATCATGAAAATAAAGTGAACATGAAGAGGTCGTGGGTTCGATTCTCGTTGAGGCATATTAATATCCCATCCCCCGGCTTAATAAAACCCCTTTGAACAAAAAAAAAAAAAAAAATGAACACATGGACTTATATCTTTTATTGCAACTTATACATACATATATATATATTATATATATATATATATATATATATATATATATATATATATATATATATATATATATATATATCTTCTTTTATTCTAACTATTGTTATTAAAAAGGCAATTGAATATTTCTAAAGATGCATGTTATAAAAGAAAAAAAAATCTATAAAGAAAGAAACTCATCTCTTTCAAGTCCAATTTCTCACTCACATTGCTCAATCGGTTAGGTTTTGGTCTTCCATTGCAATAAAACTTGTTGCTTTAGGAAATAACATCAGCAAAGCAAAATGTGTTTAGAAGACATATGGGTGCCTATTCTATGCTATTTGGGGGTTAAATTTGATTTTCTTATCTGAATCCATTCTAATTTATCTTGATGTTCTGAAAAAGTGTTTATGATATAGAATTAAAATCCAAGACACTATATGAATAGTTTATGAAAAAATAAGTTACTTACTGACAAATGTGTCTATTGATGATGAAAAAATTGCGGGTTTTGAGAATTATCACTTGTTAGCGAAGAAAAAATAGTAAGAGAAAAAGAAAACAATGGGAATAAGCTGTATTTTGAGTTTCTATTTTCTATTCTTGAACTTTTAAAAAAAAAAATTTAATTAGTATGCCATTAATGCGCCAATTAAAATGGTAATTAATAAGTGAATACGGCTATGTTTAGACATCGAATATGGCATTAAGTGTATGCTCAAGAAAATGTCATTTGTCCAATAATACGTTTGGATGCGTGTATTAATACAACAATCAATACACATATTTACTAACTATGGTCCCACTAACCCTAAATTTCAAACTATATTTTCATAAATCTCAAGTTGCCTAATTAGTAATCCTGTATTATTTTCCTTAAATATCTAAATGTATTAGGTTTAATCAGGACCTTAAATATATCTAAATCAACCATGACCTTAAATATTAGGGTTAAATATCTAAATATATCAGGGTTAATCAGAGCCTTAAATATCTAAATATATTTTCAAAAATCTCACATTCCTTAATTTATAAAGGTTAATCAGGGTGGGCAGGCCAGGTTAGGCCGGGCTATGTCAGGGTCGGGTTAGGGTTGGAGATTTTTATAACCTGACAAAGTTGAGTAGGCTTAGGTTTCAATTTCAATCTCTAGAGTAGGGTTAGGTCCAAGGCTGACCCACCTAACCCGGCTCCTTTGTTTGTTTGTCTTCTTCTTCTTTCTTTTTTTCTTTTTTTTTTTTTTTTTTTTTTATTGGGGCTAGGGTTATTATGTTGTATTTCACAAGTTATGATCCCTTTATTGGGATAACATTATACTTTATAAACTGAATCATAACTAAATGTCATATAAGTGACTATTAGTTATGGGTTAATGTGAAATCTTGTTACTTCTCACAAATGATCATAAATCCAATTTCACTTAAAGTGCTCAATTGAATTGGCAGTTGATGTTTTTGATGGGAAAACGTACGTGAGCCATTGTTATATAAAGGGTCCCTGAACCTAGCAAATAGATTAAGTCAGACACCATCATTCTGAGTTTGCTAGGGTTCAGAAGAATCCTTAAATCATTTTATTATATCTGCAAAACTTTAGTAGGATCAATGGCAGGAGGTATATAAAAGACTTCGCTTCCGCATTTGTTTTATCATATGAATTTAGATTTTCATGCTTATAATTTGTTTAACTACTAACATTTGGCATCAGAGCCTTTTTCTAATATCTACCTTGATCCAAGGATGTCATGGTTTTTGACATATCTATGATGGTATTTCAAATTTTCACAAAAAAGAGAGGTTATTAAGTAAACTCCAATGAATTTATATGTATATTTGTACTTTTATATCATGTTTTCTTCTTCTAAATTATCGTTACCCAATAGGGATTGATTGATTTTAAGCTATTGGGGTTCCCTCGTTGTTTAAGAATGAATTTATTAAAAATCCATTCTTATGATGTAATTTTTGTATCATTAAAAGTTTTCAATTTGAAAATTATTGAAGGGAAATAAAAAAAATAATAATAATAATAATAATAATAATAAAAAGAAAAGTATTACGTTTGAATACATTCATTATTTAATTTGTTATTTATTGAAATCTTGGTTAAGTGCAATTATATATATTTGACAGAAAATAATTAATAATAATAAATTATATTCATTCTCTTTTATTCCTAAATTAAGGAGAGAAATTAATAATAAATGAAGATACTTATGTTCATTTATTTATTTATTTATTTTTAAACTCTCTAGAATATGTTTAATATTATTAATGATTTGTCACTTAATGAATATTTCTTGAGCATGATTACATGATTTATTGTTGTCATTACAGTTTATTTGGAATCTAATATTTCTAATATTTGCATATTGTAACCAATATTTATCAATTTATGCATGATAGAATTATGACTTTTATTAATTATGTGTAATTATCTAATTGTATGCAATTTCAGTGTATGATTCTATTAATGCATGCAATTTTTATATGTATAATCATACATAAAATTAAATGTCATGTGATCAATATAATTTGATTAATTAAAGATTAGCCACAGCATCTTTAATTATTTAAATTATATATTAAGAGTCTCTAAATCGCATAAGGTATATGACATTCATTGTAATTAATATGTTAATATAATGGAATTTATCCCACAGGAACTTCTGTTATATTAATTTGATTAATTAGGATGATACAACAAATTATATTTCTTAATTTACCCACAGGAATTGAGAAAATGAAAATGATTTATTGGTTTCATCATTAAATTAATATGGATCTATTTTAGAAAATCTGGCCCACAGGTGGTTTTCTATATATTATTTGATTCATATTCTTCCTTAATTTACATTGGTAAATTATGATTAATATTTATTTTCCTCGAGTCATTGACGTAAGTGTGTATATTTTATTTATGCAGTTCCATTACCTATGAATATGTCTGATATTAAGTGTGATGTTCCTGAACTAAAGGGTGACAACTATAAAGTTTGGAAAGAGTTGATTCTCCTTCAATTGGGGTGGATGGACATTGACTATCCCATCCGGAAAGAAGAACCACCTACAGTTACTAATACTAGCACTAAGGAAGAAAATGATCTTTATGATCGCTGGGAGCGGTCCAACCGCCTTAGCGTTATGTACATAAAAACCAAACTTTCTCCTAGTATTCGTGGTTCTGTTGAGAGGCATACTAAGGCTAAAGAATTGTTGAAAGCTATTGATGAACAATTTGAGTCTTCTGAAAAAGCACATGCCATGACCCTAATTATGCAACTGACATCCCTACGGCTCACTAGTGTAAGAGGTGTACGTGAACACATCATGAGGATGAGGGACATTGTCGCTCAGCTCAAAAATTTAGAAGTTGATATATCTGAGTCCTTCCTTGTATACTTTATTCTAAACACTCTTCCACCGCAAAGATGGACCTTTTAAAATATCTTATAACACACATAAGGAGAAATGGTCAATTAATGAACTCATGACCATGTGTGTTCAAGAGGAAGGCCGATCGACTATGGAGTTAGGGGGAAAGTGTTCATTTGGCCATACAAGGAAAGTTCAAAGGGCAAGGCAAGCAGAAGGGAAAGGGTAAAATGCCACCCCAATCTGACATTAAGAAGGAATCCAAATGCTTCTTCTTTGAAAAGAAGGGACATATGAAGAAGGATTGTGCTAAATTTAAGGCCTGGCTCGAAAAGAAAGGTATTTATATCTCTTGTGTTTGTTATGAATCTAATATGATAGATGTAAGTCATAACACATGGTGGATTGATTCTGGGTCTACAATCCATATTTCGAATTCCTTGCAGGGTTTTCTCAACCACAGGAAGCCAGTAGGAAATGAACGATGCATCTATTCAGGAAACAAGATGCAATCGCATGTGGAAGCTATTGGAACTTGCAGATTAGTTCTTAGTAGTGGTTTTGTCTTAATTTTAGAAAAGACCTTTTATGTTCCAAGTTTTTCGAGAAACTTGATTTCTGTTTCAGCACTTTTACCTTTGGAATATTCCTTTAACTTTTCAGATTCATTTTTTAGTTTATCATATAAATCTGAAATTGTTGGGAATGGTACCTTGTCTAATGGTCTTTTTCACATTAATTTGCAAGATAATACCAAATGCGATGCGATGCATGTTCATGTTAATGCTGGTATAAAGCGATGTGTTATAAACGAGGAATCTTCTATGTTGTGGCACCGTAGATTAGGACATATTTCCCTAGAGAGTATTAAAAGGCTAGTAAAAGATGGAGTATTAAGTACTTTAGATTTTACTGATTATGATACTTGTGTGGATTGCATAAAGGGAAAGCAAACCGACAAGTCAAAGAAGGGTGCCAAGAGGAGTACAAATCTATTAGAAATCATACATACAGACATTTGCTGTCCAGATATGGATAGTCAGAATTACTTCATCTCCTTTATAGATGATTACTCACGATACATGTATCTCTACATGCTTCATAATAAGTATGAGGCGTTAGATGCCTTTAAAGTATTTAAATCTGAAGTGGAGAAACAATGTGAAAAGCACATCAAAATCGTGAGATCAGATAGAGGTGGAGAATATTATGGTAGATACACTGAAAATGGACAAGCACCTGGTCCATTTGCAAAGTTTCTTGAAGAGCATGGCATAGTTGCCCAATATACCATGCCTGGTTTTCCAGACCAGAATGGTGTAGCAGAGAGAAGAAACCGAACATTAATGGACATGGTGCAAAGTATGCTTAGTAGCTCCAAGCTTCCTAAGTCTTTGTGGATTGAGGCACTTAAGACGGCAGTGTATATATTGAACCGAGTTCCAACTAAGGCTATCCCACAGACACCGTTTGAGTTGTTCAAGGGTTGGAAACCGAGTTTGCGACATATACGTGTTTGGGGATGCCCGTCTGAGGTAAGAATCTACAATCCACATGAGAAGAAGCTAGACCCAAGGACCATTAGTGGGTATTTCGTAGGATATGCAGAAAGGTCTAAGGGATATAGATTTTATTGTCCATCTCATACAACTAGGATTATGGAATCAAGAAATGCAAAATTTCTTGAGAATGACTTGATTAGTGGGAGCGATCAATCTAGAGACTTAGTTTCTGAGAAAGATCATTCAGATATTCACCCTTCAGCCTCAAGTTTAAGATTGGTTGTTGTTCACAACACCCCTTCGGAACAATCGAATGTTGAGCAACCGGTCATTGAAGATCCACAACTTGTTGATGTTGATCTAGTAGATCCAATTGTTCAACAATTACCAGAACTTGTTGAACAATCAGTTGAACAACATCCTCCTCAGGAGGGTGTTAATGCAACATTAAGAAGATCTACGAGAATAAAGAAATTAGCAATTCCTAGTGATTACGTAGTGTATTTACAAGAATTTGACTACAATATTGGAGCTGAGAATGATCCTGAAATGTTTTTACAAGCCATGAATTGAAACCAATCTAATCTATGGTACAACGCCATGAAGGAAGAGATGGATTCTATGGCATCTAATGGAGTCTGGGATTTGGTAAAGTCGCCCAACGGGATGAAGGCTATTAGTTGTAAATGGGTCTTCAAGACTAAAAGAGACTCATTGGGCAACATTGAGAGATATAAAGCCAGACTCGTAGCCAAAGGATTTACTCAAAAGGAGGGAATTGATTATATAGACACATTTTCCCCTGTATCTAAGAAAGATTCTCTTAGTATAATTTTGGCACTGGTTGCCCACTTTGATATGGAGTTGCACCAAATGGATGTGAAAAACTGCATTCCTCAATGGAGATCTAGAGGAGGAGATTTACATGAAACAACCTGAAGGATTCACTTCTAGTAATGGTGAGCATTTGGTCTGCAAGCTTAAGAAATCCATATACGGATTGAAACAAGCCTCTAGACTTATAAAATTTCATGATGTTATCTCTTCATTTGGTTTTATAGAGAACATCATTGATCAATGTATATACCAGAAGGTTAGTGGGAGTAAAATTTGTTTCCTTGTGCTATATGTGGATGATATTTTACTTGCAACCAATGATAAAGGGTTTCTACATGAGGTGAAATAATTCCTCTCTAAGAGTTTTGACATGAAGGATATGGGTGAGGCTTCTTATGTCATTGGCATTAAGATCCATAGAGATAGACCTCAAGGGATTTTAGGTCTATCTCAAGAAACCTATATCAATAAAATCTTAGAAAGATTTCGGATGAGGAATTGTTCACCAAGTGTAGCACCCATTGTAAAGGGTGACAAGTTCACTTTGAACCAATGCCCGAAGAATAATTTAGAAAGGGAACAAATGAACAACATTCCATATGCCTCTGCAATTGGAAGCTTGATGTATGCTCAGGTTTGCACTAGACCTGACATTGCTTTCGGTGTGGGAATGTTGGGAAGATATCAGAGTAACCCTGGTATAGACCACTGGAAAGCTGCTAAGAAGGTGATGAGGTACCTTCAAGGTACTAAGAATTACATGCTTATGTATAGACGAACTGACAATCTGGAGGTAGTCGGTTACTGTGATTCAGATTTCGCCGGTTGTGTTGATTCTCGTAAATCGACATCAGGATATATTTTTATGCTCGCTGATGGAGCCGTATCATGGAGGAGTGCCAAGCAGACTTTGACAGCTACTTCCACTATGGAGGCCGAGTTCGTTTCTTGTTTTGAGGTTACCTCGCATGGTGTATGGTTGAAGAGTTTCATTTCTGGGCTTAGAATTGTAGATTCTATCTCTAGGCCACTAAAGATATTTTGTGACAATTCAGCTGCTGTTTTCTTGGCTAAGAATAGTAAGAGTAGTAGTCGAAGCAAGCACATCGACATTAAGTATTTAGCTGTAAGGGAACGTGTTAAGGAAAACAAAGTGGTCATTGAACACATCAGCACTGAATTGATGTTAGCTGATCCATTAACTAAAGGCATGCCACCAAAGAATTTTAAGGATCATGTAGTTAAAATGGGACTTGGTTCCATTATGTGATTTCATTGTATGAATGATCTTTGATGAAGCTCTTATTCATTATGTTGTTATTCTCAATTTCGGTGTACACATTCATTATTTGAGAGTAAACATATATTGTTGGACCTTGAATAAACATAGGGTTTATTCATTAAGTAATATGAGCAGATTGGAAGGAAAATGCATTGTAATACATAGAAGATATAATACTCATTCTAAGAGGACTTATCGCCATGATTCATGTGTTTTTGGTCCATTGAGTATAAATGTGGATATAGTATGATAACCCACATTGTGAAATATTGGGATCAAGTGGGAGAATGTTATATTTCACAAGTTATGATCCCTTTATTGGGATAACATTATACTTTACAAACTGAACCATAACTAAATGTCATATAAGTGACTATTAGTTATGGGTTAATGTGAAATCTTGTTACTTCTCACAAATGATCATAAATCCAATTTCACTTAAAGTGCTCAATTGAATTGGCAGTTGATGTTTTTGATGGGAAAACGTACGTGAGCCATTGTTATATAAAGGGTCCCTGAACCTAGCAAATAGATTAAGTCAGACACCATCATTCTGAGTTTGCTAGGGTTTAGAACAATCCTTAAATCATTTTATTATATCTGCAAAACTTTAGTAGGATCAATGGCAGGAGATATATAAAAGACTTCGCTTCCGCATTTGTTTTATCATATGAATTTAGATTTTCATGCTTATAATTTGTTTAACTACAAAAAATAAATAAACAAACAACCAAAAAAAAACCCCCCCCAACCCAAAAAAAAAAAACCCCCCCCCCCCCCCCCCCCCCCCCCCCCCCCCCCCCCCCCCCCCCCCAACCCCCCCCCCCCCCCAAAAAACAAAAATTAACGCCCCCACCCCCCCCACAAAAGGCCCTAATATCCCCCTTTTTTTTATAAAAAAAAACCAACAAAAAAAAAAAAAAAAATAATCTAAAAAAACTCTTTTAACTTTTTTAAGAAAGACACTCTTTTAATTAAGTTCAGATGCTATTGGAATTTTAGGAAACATATCGAATTAACTGAACAAATTAATTAGGTTAACATTTATTTCCACCACAACTTCCTATTTTGAATTCAGCAATATGGAGCAATTTCATACCTTCTGTTCTTATGCGTCATTTATTCTTTGGCATCTTTGGTTGGCTCAATGTCATTTGGTACATGCTCATGGAAATATGTCTCTTTTAGTGCTTATTACTAATTTCAAGAGAGCATTCTTAGAATTTCAGCAGCATACATTTTCATCATCTTCCATTCAGCGGGGAGCGAATTCTCATTTGCAGGCCCATGAGGCATCTCAAGCTAATTTGCATCTATCACCTACTATGTTGTCCAATTCTTTCCCTCTTGTAGGGGATCAAGATTTTTTGTTGTTTTGTGATGCAAATTTAACTCGGGGTGGTAATACAGGAGGCATTGGTTATGCTCTAATCTCTCCAACAAAAAGGAGGTCCTTATGGCAGTTTCTTTACCTCTACATTTCCACCATGTGATCTCTAGTGAAGCACTTGCAATACATCAAGCCTTGAAGGATGTTATTGATCTAGGTTACTGTCATCTCTGTGTCTTTACTGATAACCAATCTGTGGCTTCTTTTTTAATTAGAGTGGAAATATTCCTGTTGAGGTTGTGGGTATTTTGGAGGATTCATTACTTCTATCCTCCACTTGTGTTTCTTGTAATTTTTTGTCGGGTTATGGAGAACCCACCGAATAGAACAATCAGCAAATAAGAGAAAAGAAGAACACAATAATAACAACTAAGAGAAAAGAAAGACACAATAATATATGGGCAAGAGAGAAAACTCCACTATAAATAAAGAAATATCCAAGAGAGAAGATATTTGGGATGATTAAAGAAGAAGGAAGAGGCATTCTTTTATAGCCTCTTCCTCTCCACATATTCCCACATCAGTCGATGTGGGATTAATATTACAACATTTTTTTCATGTTTGTCGGGATGCCAATGGTTTGGCATATTCCCTAGCTAGAAAGGCTCTGTCTATTCCGAGTAAGACAGTTTGGCCGTTATCCAATCCTTGGTTGAGTAGTGTTTTGCCAACTGGGTGCTTTTCTCGGTAGTTGTTCCAAAAAGAATTAGAGAATAAATGTGTAGTTAAATCTTTGGCATGAGCATCTCCATCCAATATAAATAGGAAACCATTCATGGAGGTTCTCTCATCGAGAAAACCAGATCAATAGAACGCAAACCAAGCTATCTCTGCATATAACATCATCAATGGATGTAAGAACAGTTACAGTTTCTCTGCTTCTTCTTCTCTTAATTGCCCAAGTTTACAGCATTAGTGATGCTAAAAGTCCTTCAGGTAACACAATGTCACTGGTACAAAAATTAATAATAAATTATGTGTCTTGTTTTATTAAATTTTTAGCTCCTTGATCTTTCATGTTTGTGTTAATTTTGGATCAGCAGCAGGAGGATTATTTGTACCGGTTGAAATGATGCAAGAGAGAGGAAGGCAGTTGGCTTCAGCACCATTTCGACTGTGTGCCCCATGCAAGAGACCAGGTCGTTGCGGCACCACCGGGAATTGTTGCTATGGCATTAATTGCCATCTCCACAGCAAGCCCTTTGGCACTTGTGCCCTTCAACCTTGTAGCTTGCAACCGTAACTCATGCAAGTGAAGCAACTAGGCTCTCTTTGGCATAATTTATGTTTATTATCTAGAGTTTTTTACATGAGCCCCCTCCATTTTCATGGGAAACAAACCGCACCCCCTCTAAAATTAAAACCTTGCAATTACCCCCTCCCTCCAACATTAACCCCATTACTTAAGACTGTTAACTAATCTTAATATGACCATATTACCCTCAAATATGGTAACGTTTGAATTTTTTATTTTCAAGAGTTTTTTACATGAGCCCCCTCCATTTCATGGGAAACAAGGCGCACTTCCTCTAAAATAAAAAACCTTACAAGTACCCCCTCCACCGGAAGAACATTTGACGAGAAGCAGTGCGTACCTCACTTGCATTTTTTTTTCTTCTTCTCCTACAATGTTTCTTCTCCTCAAGATGAGGTACACACTGCTTCTCCTCAAATGTTCCTCCGGTGGTGATCGTGGGCGTTGATTGGTAGTAGTGATGATAGAACAAGGCATCATGAGTAACTGTGATGAGTGAAGTGGTATGACTTTGAAAATAAGAAGTTCAAACGTTACCATATTGAGAGTAATATGGTCATATTAAAATTATTTAACAGTCCTAAGTAACAGGATTAACGGTGGAGGGGGTATTTGCAAGTTTTTTTTTATTTTAGAGGGGGTGCGCCTTGTTTCCCATGAAAATGGAGGGGGCTCATGTAAAAAGCTCTTGAAAATGAAGTTCAAACGTTACCATATTTGAGGGTAATATGGTCATATTAAGATTATTTAACAGTCCTAAGTAACGGAGTTAACGGTGGAGGGGGTATTTGCAAGGTTTTTATTCTAGAGGAGATGCGGTTTGTTTCTTATAAAAATGGAGGGGGCTCATGTAAAAAACTCTATTATCTGTTTATGAATAATCAATTATGATAATAAGTTACAAGTGATAAACAAATTTCGTTTGATTATTAGTATACATAATACAATATATACAATAAATAGGTTCGGTATCATTGAGGGAATAATATATTATGTATCATTCATTTGGGATTTGGTTGGTTGAAACAAGGATTTCTTTTTTTGGGAACTTTAATATTTTACTCCTACTTATGTGGTAAAAAAATCATAAACATCACTTGATCTATTCATGAATTTATGTTTAAATCGATTAATTTTAATGAGAAACAGGTATCATAAATCATACCAAATACATGGTTTTATGTTCATAGACCAAATAATCATAAATTTAAATTGTACCAAAGAAAGCCGCTTTCACATTTCAATATAGTCCTCTCCTCTCCTCTCCTCTCCATGGAGATATGCTAATCTTGCATCACAAGCGCGCTGTCTTTGCTTCGTTTTTTAACAATAAAGAGAAAATTGTATTAACTTGATAAACAAGTACGTTGGTCTCATAGGTGCACATTCCTTCAACATCTATTCGTAGAGATATGCATTGCTTGTAAGTTTCAATTAATAAACCATTTCACAAAGGAAAAAAAATCTATTTTAAACCGTTCAAAACATACATTAGGAGTTTTGCTAATAATTCTAAGCAATTCCGTAATTACATGTAATGGCTATGTCTTAGTGCGAGGATTGGGTAGAAGATCAAGGACTTCTTGTGCATTACACCAAATTTCCTTAGCTTGGACTCGCGGAAGGAGGACGTGATTTAAACCCGCTTGAAGAACTTGAAACTTTCAAAAAAACATGTGAAAGTTATAGCATCTCGTGGTAATGATCTAAAAAGACCCACCCAAAAAAAGACCATAAATCCATCCTGTTAGGTTCAGCCGTTTAGCAGAAAACATGAAAAAGACAGCATTATAAACAACCAAAAATCCATGGAAGTATTCAGATTCTAGAAAAGACCCAAGGCTACCGTTTTAAGAAGGCTGCCCTGTTTTAAATACGTACCAAACTTCACATCAAGATATTCAGATCAATTTCACCAAACTCATTGTTTTGCTTGCATTACATTTTCTGAAGGAGAATCACAAGAACAAAAAATAGGATTCATTTGGGAAGAAGGCAGCTCTCCACCAGAAAATCTTTTTCTTGAAAAGCGTAATTAAAAGAAAGTAAAGTAAGACGTTGATTTTAAATTTAATCGTCAAAGGCTTTCAAATTAGGCAATAAATAAATCAATGTTTTAAACACTCCAAAATAGAAGATGAGAGAGTGTAAGACATAGTGGAATTGAGAGACAAAAAGTATCATGGAAAAAAGGTTTTCTTTTTGGCCAAATTTTATTTTTTTTTCTACATTTTTTTTATGAGGTTCATCCGGGCCAGCTTGCGTGCAGCACGATTACATCCTCAAATTAATGCCGCCGAATGGGTGCGAACCCAAGACCTCCCCGTGGGAGGTAGAGTCTTTAACTGCTTTACTAACCTATCATTGGCATGGAAAAAAGGTTGAAAGTAGGAGAGTGTCCCTACAAGGAAGATAAAAAAAAAAAAAAAAGTTTTCAAGGAGATCAAAGGGTTCCCATCCAAAAGTTTAACGGAAGACGAAGAAGAAAAAGATGAGGAATGACTGAGCAACATGGTGAAAGATAAAAGTAAATCTTATAACACTTTATACATTTACAATTTTGTCCTCAAGATTTTTGTGGGTTTTTAACATCGCATGAAAAGAAATGAAAGCGAAAAAAATAAAACAAATAAAAAAAACAGCCCTCTATTGATGATTACTTTTATATTTTTCAGTCTTTTTTGTTGAAAATATAATGTATCGAGGGAAATTGTATAAGACAAATAAAGTAGAATAATAAGTTGGAGAACTTATCTGTTTCAAAACATGAACAACCTCCTTGTCAAAAGCATAGTTACACACATCCATCTAGCGATACACAAACAAAAATTGGTGGAGTAGAGACGCGTCGGTGCTGGCCAGCACTTTTTTTAAAATATTTGAACGCCCTGATAGTGCTGCACATTGGTTCTGAGTGGGTACTATCCCCCAAAATCATCAACCCTCCATCACAGACGATACACTCCGTAGTTAATGGATTAAGGGATCCAAAAATTACATTCACCAACCTGTTTTGACAATACAATTTAAAGGAAGAAAAAAAAAAAAAAGCTTCTCAAACATAATGAGTGCAAAAAACAACCCCTCCCACCTTTATATAGGAGAGTAATAGGTTATATAGACACTGCCATAGATTGTCTCCAAAAACACATCTCTTCCCTTAAGGCGTGCTTGTTATCCCCCAAACTAGCCTCCCAAAAGAGACACTTGTTTGCTACTTAGGTGTCTATTTGGAAAAGACCCAACCATTTAAAAAAATGAAATTTTTGAATTTTTCAAATAAAACCATGAAATTACAGCAATCCTCTACAAAATTCAAAAGTTTTTTTAGAAAAAAAAAACACTAAACTAGTGAAGATATAACTCACAATAGGACACGTGATAGGTATCTTTCGAACTTGAATCTACACTAGGTCTAATGAACCTCATTATAGAGAACGAGTGAAGTCAGACTTGTTGAACCTTTCCTCAATGGCAAGCTCATCAGCCATATCCTATCGGTCCATTTTACGAGATAAATCCTTTTATATAAAACTTTTCTTTTGAACTTTTTTCCTCTAAAAGTGAATAGACCCTATTCCAGATCTCAGTCTCATGGATGTATAGAAATTCGTCTCTACAATTCTCATTGGAAAGTGACCTTACTTCCTACATCTACTTAGGTCAGCTAGTGTGCACCACAATTAACACACCCCCACATTTTGTAGGTTTCGGCTAATTAAGAGCCAATTGCTTAACCACTTTCATTATGATGGTTCTACTCTACCCTAATATTATAATGAACTTTAGTAGTACTTTTCAAGTCATTCAATGATTTTGTTGTTTATCCTTTAAACCTAATTCTGGAAACCTTTTCACATAAGTTAGGAGTCCATCACGTGACCTTGGATAGGCTTTCATAGCTCATTCCTCCAAATGACATCACATTAGTTATTTAAGGCTTTACGCAATATCTAGTCAAATATTCCTTGACTCCAGATTAGTAGCACTATTTTGTTAGCCTCACTTGACATATTTATTTAAGACATAATGTCTACTCCATTGAAAGATCTATGCATCTAAGACATAATGTCTTTATGCCTCCACTTTTCATGTCATTTACTTTCATGTAAATACTTTTCTTATTTAGACATCATTATCATCACATATCTTTCATTCTTTCCTTAACCTTGTGTCTTTGGCTTTAGCGATCTTACAAAACAATAAACTAGTTTATTGCTCAGTGGAATTTATATTATCAATTCAAAATGAATTCCGCATCGCAAGTTTAAACATATCGCCTTTAATTCAAGGGGGGGGGGGTTCCCAAAAGCATAAGAAGCATATGGAGTTTTCTTTTCAAGTACAAGTCACTTATCTTACCAAAGTTGTCTTTTGAGAAGAGATTCACCATGTTATATGCATTTTCATAATGACGTAAACCCTACAATTCGGTTTACCACGTTTAAAATTCAATAGCCATACTTTGTTGATATGTCCTTCGTGGGTAAGTTATAACAACACACACAATACTAATTGATATGTACTGTAATACATCATCGCATGCATGTATTGTACTACATCATTCACAGCCATTAAGCCTGACCAACTTTGCATGGAAATGCTATCTGCCACAATGGCTACACCTTGCCTCTGCTGGCTGTACAGGTGACACAATTGGTAGCTGCAATCTTTATTGCATGTTACTTGAATCACTTCCTAAAACCGTCATTTAGAGCTTTTGAATGAATAAATGTAAGGAAAGGTTATTCCAAATTCTTTAGGGTGTTTCTGCTTTATCAACAGTGCAGCAAACATCCTCTGAGTTGTTGTTTGTCATCCCAACTAATATAAAGATTCTTCACCAACAGAATCAATTTTTTCACATGGAAGTTTCGATTTTGAGAGCTCATACAACAAAAATACAATCTGCTTCCTCTTGTTTGACGATTCATAAGATATGAAGTTAGCAAATGTACCCACGGTGTCTCTTTCACCATTCTCTTCTTAATAATTATCTTCATCATCTTTTGCTTGTAGAACTGCAAAGGAGAAATTGACTTTGGGAATACAGCCATACTTCAAAACCCTTCCTGGGTGAACTTAAGTTCATTTCTCCACTAGCAATATCATTAGAACTTTTTCTGCGACTCATAACAATGATTATGATCCCAAGAACAAACACTGGAGTTCCATATGGAAGGAAACCTTGAACTTAACTGTTTGTACAATCCAAAACAAATGAATCATAAGAAAATAAATAAATATGGACAGTGGCAACTCTCTGAAATTGGTTGTGTATTGATGCAGCATGGAAAAGTGGTAGCTTATGCATCGAGGCAACTCTAGGAGTATGAGCACAATTATCCCACTCATTACCTTCAGTTGGCAGCAGTGGACTTTGCTTTGAAGGTATGGTGCCACTACTTATGGAGAGAAGATAGTCATATTTACTGACCATAAAAAAGCTTAAAGTACTTCTTCACCCAAAAGGAGTTGAATATGAGACAAGTCAGTGGTTGGAGCTATTAAAGGACTACAATTGTGACATCCAGTACCATTTGGGTAAAGAAAATGTGGTTGCCGATGTTTTAAGTAGAAAGAGCACCCAAGAAGTGATTGATCTTAATGCACTCGGCAAACCTTTGTGGAATCCATTATAGAGTAGGAGTTAGAGATTGTGCCAGAAGGTTCCGATGTGATCTTTGCCGCTTTGACAGCAAGGCCTACCCTAAGAGACAGGATCATTACCTTACAACCTTTGGATCCAGTGTTGCAAGAGAAGATAGAGAATATTTCTTCGGATCCTCAAAAGGTAATTGATTTTTCTTTATCTTTCGATAATGCTTTAATGTATAGGGGAAGAATGTGTGTACCGGCGAATGAAGATCTTAGAAAAAGAGATCTTGAGTAAAGCACATCACTTCGTGTTCACTGTGTATCCCGGTAGCACCAAGATGTACAAGGACTTGAAGGAGCATTATTGGTGTGTTGGATTGAAAAATGATGTTGAGGACTTTGTGGCCAAGTGTGGAACTTGCCAAAGAGTAAAAAGTGTTCAACAACCATCTGTTGGTCTTTTGCAACCACTCCACGTGCCAAATTGGAAGTGGGAGGACATTACGATGGACTTTGTCAAGGATTTGCCTCGGGCGAACAAAGCAAACAACACAGTGTGGGTAGTAGTTGACAAATTGACAAAGTCAGTGCACTTCATTCCTATGAAGATTTCCTTCACCATAGACAAATTGACAAAATTATATGTGGATAACATGGTGAGATTACATGGAGTGCCGGTGAGCATTGTGTCAGATCGAAATCCACGGTTCACATTAAGATTTTGGAAGAGTTTGCAAAAAGCTTTGGATACCCAACTAAATTTAAGCACCGCTCATCATCCTCAAATAGATGGGCAATCTGAAAGAACCATAAAAATTTTGGAGGATATGCTTCGTGCTTGTGTAGTTGACATGAGCGGAAGTTGGGATGAACACTTAGCATTGGTGGAGTTCGCTTACAACAACAGTTATCAGTTTACCATTGGCATTGCATTGTTCAAGCCTTTGTATGGAAAGACATGTAGAACACCCTTTATTGGGATGAAGCCGGAGAGCAAAGAATTTTGGGCCTTGAGTTGATAGAAGCCACTGGAGCTATGGTTGACTTGATTAGGAAAGAATCAAGACAGCTCAGTCTAGGCAAAAGTCTTATGCAAACAAGAGAAGAATATACCTTGAGTTTCGCGTAGGTGAAAGAACATTTCTGAAAGTTTCACTAATGAGAGGCATGATGAGGTTTAACATTAAGGGGAAGCTCAGTCCAAGGTATATATGCCCTTTTGAGATTATAGAGAATGTGGGACCGGTTGCATATCAGTTGGCATTTCAACATCCTTGTTAGGTGTACTTGATGTGTTACATGCTTCTATGCTTCGTCAATCCATAGAGAACCCGGAACACCTATTGCCACAAGAACATGAGGGATTGAGTGCGGATTCATCATATGAAGAAGAGGCCGCTAAAATATTGGACCGAAATGACAAGCAACTCTGGAATCAAACCATACCATTGTTGAAGATTCAGTGGAAGAATCACACAATTGAGGAAGCCTCGTGGGAAAAAGAAGACGAAATGCAAGAAAAGTATCCTATCCTCTTTAGTGCCTCAGGTACATCAATTTTGAGGATGAAATTTCTTTTAAGGGGGGAGGAATGTGAAATCCCCCATATTTCTAACCCTTTAACCCATCGTTTCAAGACCACGAACCCTAAACTCAAGTCGGTGACGACTGTGGGCCATTAAAGTTTAGCCCAAAGGTTCGGAAGTGGATCCCATGATAGTGGATGACCCAAATGATGACTTGACCACTCTCCTAGAGTTTAAGAGGAGATAGAAGGTCAATCAAGAAGGCATTAAAGGCTATTTGCCACGTCTGAAAATTGATGAAAGAGAATCCAAATGACAAGGTAAATATACCCAAACGTAGACACTTAAAAAACCTTTCATTCAAGCCAAAAAACACTAGAATCAGACCTTGATTGAGGGGTCAACCAAGGGCCGGTCGATCAGACCAGTTGACCAATCTGGGTCGACTACCCATCCCCAGTTTCAGGGCAGATTTAGGAATTGGGTTTAAAAACCCCATTTTATGACTCCACTCACCTTAGAATGCATTTTCTAATGCTAAAGTGGAGTTGAAGCTTGGAGAGGAGAAACCAGAGGAGATTCTGGATTCCATCCATGCGGTGACACTTTAAGACTCGAATCATCATGAAAAACATTAAGAAAGGTGAGTGTTCTTCAACCTCACTTCTCTAAACCAAGGTTAATATAGTGTTTTCTTCATAGTTTAATGTTAGAATTTAGTATTTGGAGTTATTAGGTAGCAATGAATGCCTTGTTATACTCTCCTTTATGTTTTCCATGGTTTTGAGAGTTGTTTATGTGATTCGTTGCGAATGATTTTGCGTTGAACCTCTCAGAGATGCCCATGAGCACTGCGAGAGCCAAATTTGGGGCTTTTCATTTGAGGCCTAGTTGCGATGAATTTTTGATAACTTTTAGGACCCTGTTATTGTTAATTAGAAGTCCCCAGAGTCTCGCTTCGATCTGATTTTGAATCGGAGGAGAAATTTGGATTTTTGATCTAAACTAGGTAGAAGGGGGGGTTGAAGCCGTTCAACCAGTCCTGTAAGCCTATACAACTGGCCATTCAACCGGTTCTATCCGATAAGTGTATATTGGACTTCTTTTGAACCCCAATTGATTCCCAATTAATACTTACTATTTCTCTTATATAATAAGGGTTATTTTGAGCATAATTACCTACTCTTAAGTGTGAATTTTGGGACTTCAGAGAACAAAATCAATTTGAAAGGTGAAGAATAAACTTAACCGTGTCTTGTATGTTGATAATGTTATTTCAATTTCATTATTTATATCTTGCTATATTTCTGATAATTGTCATCATATGATTGTGTGTGACTTTGCGCAAATGAAAGGAAAGAATGTATGATTGGTTATTCTCTTTTCTTTTCGAATCTTATGTTGATGATATGAGAATGTGTGGGATTGGTTGAGACTTAGTTTCTCCCATTCTATTTACCAACTTGGGTTGTGGGTTCACCTATTACCCTAGTGGCCTTATATGAATATGCATTTAGACCTAGGTACATGAATACTAGGTGTCTAGAAGTGTTGGGTTAGATGACTCTATGAGTGCTACTACCCTTCCGGTAGGTGTATTGAAATCTATTAATCCGTGATGTCAGTGGCTAGGTCCTGTGAGTGCCAAACAAGCCCACTGTCATCTTAGAATGGAAGAGTTGCAAATAATAGATAAGGGCTGATGATGACCATTGAGAGGACATGGAGAGCATCATTTCCATTATATGTGGATGACCATTGGGTTGAGGAATGGGATCTAATAGATGGGAAAGGTATTGAACCAAAAGATCACTAGGCGTGAGGGGAGATATTAGGACCATAAGTAGTACAAGACCGTATGACTATGCATTGGACCTAGAGTTGTCCTTGACACGTGCCAAATCGCATGCCAAATGGTGATGTGAGAGAGTGGTGACTTATACCCCAACCATGGATTGGCATGACCTTACTCAACAACCACGGAGAACCCAATAGACATATCTTGTTGAGGGAGAGTGACTGAGACCTCCCAGAGGAAATTGGTGTTTAACTTAAAACATGTCTACCATAGAGACTTCATGATAGAGTTAGAAGCATAACATCATAATCATTCATTTATCATATCATTGTCAGTAATTACATTATCATCTTATATGTGTGATGTGGAAATTGTGAATGAATGCATGACATGATTGTTGAGTTGACCTCAATGAGTTTTTTGGAACACATTCCTTTATGTGTATGTTTCCTTAGATTATTCTACAAGTTGTGAGGACCCCACTCAAATGGAGGATCCGTTGCCAGTAGATTATCATAAGGGAGCAATTGTAGAAGAAGTGGACGCACATGACGCTTCATGCCCATTTTAGGATTGCTCTTATGGAGTTGGCTTCCTGTATAGAATTTCTTAGATTACTTCCGCTACAAACAAACTACTTTTTTCTTTCAAACTCTAATGTTTATTTGATTAACCTTAGACATGGATGATTGTAAACATAATATTTCAGATTTCATGATTAGATATTTAAACTTGATTTAATATTGTCCTTGTATAATGCTATATCATATACTTGTATGGGTTTATCACTGAGCCTAGGTCTTGTAGTGTATCACCCCCACGAGTATTTGGTATGACCAAATCCCGCAGGGTGGGGTGTGACAGAATGTCCTCCCCTTGCTATTGATTTGCAACTTTGAAAAGTAAGTCAAATAGTATGTTCACGCTTCCCAAAAAAATCTATTAACACGCTGGTTCAAAGTTAGAAATAACCCTAGAGGTCCTATATCGAAAAGAGAAACAAAAGACCAACATTGTAGGGGGTGGTTGGTTGAGGTGGTTGCCTGGGGAAACCAAGGTAGGGGCTGGTCACCCGAGGCGACCACGCCAATCAACCACCCAACGGGTACAGACAAAATTGACTCAGATTGACAGAAGGCGTCCAGATTGGGTTATAGACTACTCCAAAATTACCTAGAAAATTTTGAAATAATAATAGAACATGATCTATCATAGTTTAGACATCAATCAAAACAAAAGGAGCGAAAACTAACAATTCCTATATTAGGTCTTCTCCGAAATTGATCCAGAAGATTCACGGATAAGCCAAAGTGAATGGGGATTCATTCTAGAGTAAAGTGGATAGAAGAATTAGGTTGATATAGTAGCTAGGAGCCGTCAACTTGATCTAGACAGTGGGAGGAGTTAATCATAGAAGAGTATTAGAAAGAAGAAGACGAATTCTAACCTTCGAGAAAGTAAATCGTCGTTCAAAAACTGTTTCGCATGACTTCCACACTATCTTTCACCTTCACGAAGAGTTCTCTAACAAGCTTTGACGTTCTTTAATGACTTCTGATCATAATGAAACACTTTAGTACGAACATGCCTTAAATAGGGCTTCAAAAACTAAAATTCCAATTTTGCCCTCTCGGAACCAGGTTGGTCGCCGAGGGCGACCAGGCTAATCAACCAGCCCTTGGAACTTAGTTCTAGAAGTAGGATCAAAGGCCCAAAAAGCCCATGGCTCTGCCCTAGCTCCTACTCTACACTCCAAAAGGGTCTTACCTGATTTTCAGGACCTTCCTCATGTGTCATCTATGAACACTTGATCCATCTACCAAATCCATCAAGGATCGAGTTATATCTCCTTCCAAACTCTAATAGAACTCCCAATTCAACATCATCTCCATCCACTTCCATTGGTTCGGACTCCAATCCAATTGTCTTTGCCTGGATGGCTAACAATTGCCTTCTACCCGCTCTTCGGGTTCTCGGACCTACAATATGAATTTTCAGTTTAGGATCTTAGGGGATTTCACAGGCCTACTAGTGTATCATTCATGGTAGGGTTGCATATGTTGGAGGATGTACTCATGGGTGTCCAATAGTTGATAACAATCCCCTATAAGGAGACATAAGAGGCATTCGCCCTATCATATGTGGATACCATAGGGTTAGGGGGTGCTAATCCAACAATCAGTAGCCATTCGGTGAGGATATAAAAACTCTTAGGTGGAGAAGGAAGGACACTGAACCAAATGTCACTAGGCATGGGGTAAGGTTTCTAGACTACATGTAGTATGTTACCTTTATGACCCTGCATTGGGCTAGGATATCCCTGACATGCGTCAATGCTCTTACCAATGGTTGAGGTGAGAGAGTGTGGCCCTATAGCCCCTACCATGGTCTGATTGGACTTGTATCCCATACCTCGATCATGATGCCCAAAAGTCGGTTGGATGTTGTGAAGGGTCTGTGTGAGACTACCCATAGGAATATGGTGGTCCTTGATGTGTGTCTACCTAAGTAAAGATTGGCATGGTTAGCTTACTAGTTGCATACCTAGCACATCATTGCATCTTTACATTTCCACAACTCATTATCCTAGTATATGTGAACTGTTTACCTTACTGAGTTCTATGGAATTCACCCTTGTGGATTCTTTGTTTTTCTTAGATAGATATGCAGGTACCGACGAAACCCCATTTTCATAAGGATTTACCCCTAAAGGTGTATTGGATGTACTAGTGGAAGTTAGCTATGATTGCATGACATATCCTATGGATGTTTGGACTGCTCTTATGGCACCTATCAATAGGGATAGAGTCCTAATAGCTCATCGATGGGATTACAAGTTAGAAAATGGTACTATGATGGAGCAACTAACACATATGATGAAGAAGATATATGAGACACTTGAAACCGATATAGGCCTAAAGATTTTGTTGTCCTTTAGTTTTGTTGTGGACTCCCTTTTAATGCTTTTGGGACTTGATATTTATTACGCTCATTTATTATTGGACTCATTACTCTTTGCTCATGATTATGGTTTTGTGAGCATTATTTGTTATTGTGGTTGTAACTTGATCTTGGGACTATAGATCACATCCATGGCTAGTTGGGACAGATCCAATACCATAAGGTGGGGTGTCATAAGTCTGATAGGATGAACGCGGCAAGATCGAATGGCAGCCTTTGGCTAAGGCATTGGAAAATATAAGGTAAGTAACCTTGCCCATCTGAACACAGATTAGATACCTACATATCTAGACTAAGAGAAAGGGGACAAATTCCCGATGTGAAACAAGTCCAGATGATTTCTGATACAACTTATGATTTAGGGTGTTTAGCCCCTTTTGAAGAAATCTAGTTTGGGGGTCTCATATGAACTCTTTGAGGCATTGTTGAATTCTTCACTATCTTGATGAACCCCTAACAAAGCTCGAATGTCCAAGAGAGTGGGAGTAGCCATATCAAACCAAAAATGGAAGGTATCGGTGGAAACAAACCAATAGAACCCTAGAACAGCTAGAAGTAAGGTGTTTCAAGAGCAATGAATTCATTGGAAAGCCACTGGACGTCAATGATCCCTAATTTGTCTAAGGTGGATTTATAAGCTCTTGCAAATATGAGTCAACCACTGAGTCCATTCAGGTAATGGGGTTGGCCAAAAACTGTTGAATGGGCGGAAAGGGTCAAAGTAAGAAGGATGACTTAGGTAGCTTGAAGCTTTTCCTTTTCAAGAAGAGGAAAACCCTTAATTGGGAGAGAATACTTATGAAAGGGCCCTAAAGAAACAAAGAGAGGAGTTTAGGTGACTACCTCAGTAACACTGGGAGGATTTATGCCCCTCCCTCACTAATGACAAGTAGTCCTCCAAATTTGGAGCTTGTTGACCTCCAAGAGGATTGCTGCTCTCAGCCGTGGTTTGCAATCAAGAAGATTGAAGTCTTGTACAAGAGGTTGCAAACTAGAGGTTTTAGACGAAGGGAAAAGAAGAAATTTTGGGGAAAGTAAAATGTACTAATTTGATGTTAAGGTATTTATTACCCTGACACATGAGGTCTATTTTGGAGACGTGGCACACTTCTTGAATTCTTTTCTTTCTTTCTTTCTTTCTTTTCTTTTTTTTTTTTATTTTTTATTTTTTATTTTTTATTTTTTAGTTAAGAAGTTGAAAGAGTTCTTGGAGATTGAAGCATAGTTGTTCAATTTCAAGACAACTAGTGCTTTTATCAAACGACCATGAGGGGCAATGTTAGTTCCCAAAAACTTCCAGCCATTGTGAACCAGAATGTTAGTGAACCAGGTTGAAGGATACACTAAATAATTTAGGTTAATCAGTGCTAGCCTAGGACGAAACTAGTTCTCATCTAGGCAAGCCGTAACTAATGGAGGATGAAACAGTTGATTGATGGTTGCTTGTTTGAATTTGAACTTCTAGGCCTCCAAGATTTTGGGAGATTATCTAAAGAGTTAGTTTTACTTAGTTATAGGAGGGTAGTTGTCTCCCCTATCTATAAATACCAGTGTAATTCATTTGTAAGACACAATCAAATCCAAATGGCAATTACTCTTCATCCTTTTATCTTTTCAGCAGTAGGAATAGTTCTTCTCTTTCTTTAGTCATAGTTTAGGATGGTACAGGCTTGCCATTAAAAGGAACACCACGAGTTTAGTTGCCTTCTCGTAAAAGGCATCAAAGTCTTCAATACACCGAGACAAATAGAACTCACACAACATTTCCCTTGGGTCAGTTATAGACCTTGGCATGCTAGCGCAAATCCAACAAGAAATCGGCCAAACAACAACCATTGGTCTAAGATTGGCATGTGTTAGGAAATACCTAGCCATGTAGAAGGTCACCTACTTGTCATGCTACTTACAGTCACAATACATTTCCTCAAGCCACACTACTCCTATTAGTTTGATATCCTTCCCAATCTAGGAATGTTAATCCTCATGGCTCCTAACAGTGTGTTGGATGAACACCCTGCAACCCTATGGTCATCTGCATATAGTGCAACGATGGCCCTCTGTGTCCCCTTACGGCTCATAACCATCTATTGGGTGCCCAACGAGTGCAATCCCATATTATATGTAACCCTACCATGAATGATACTGTAAAACCCAGCCCTAACCTTGACCCGGAAACCTTGTTATTTGTAGGTCCAGTGACCCGAAGTAAAGTAAGAAGTCAACTTTGGGCCATCCCTGGAAGGAGGACTTGGTGTCGCTTTGTCATGGGAGTTGATGATGAGGTTCTATTTATGGAAACTGAATCTTGATGAAGATCGGATTAGTTGATGGACTTGGAGTGCTCTCTATCATGGTTTGAAGGCATTTCTACCTATTAGGTAAGTCACTTGATACGTGTGCAAAACCCCTTTAGGATTGGATTTGATCTGGGTCTTCAATTCCCTGTTTAGGAGTTGCTGAACTGTTTGGTCGACTGATTGGTCGACTGGACCAGTCGACCAATCCACTCGACCAATGGGTGCTGTCTTTGGCAATTAGGTCTTGCTTGCTCTATTTAAGTCCAATCTCGAGTCTACTTCGTATTTTCTGCCTCCAAACTCTTTGGAACGAACCAAAGACCTCTGCAAGTCATCTCCCTTGCATCCTTGGTGTTTTTCTTGACGGATCTTCGTCAAAACTCTTCCTTTTGCATCAAAGGTATGTCTACACTCTCTTCTTCTCCTCCATCTCTGTTTTTCTTTCCTTTTTGAGTTGAGACAAGAGAGGAGATGCTGCATTCTCTCGTTGCAAACATCTCTGGACTTGTCTCTCATGATCTTCCTAAGGATTAATGGCTAATGCAATGATCTTAACCATGATCATTGCAAGCTTTTGAAGGAATCATGATCAAATCATGATCTTGTCTTTGTTTATCTTTTGATTTGAATTCTGATCTCCTTAGATCTACTATATTGATCATGTTAGTAGTCAATTGTTGTGTTTTCTTTTCATGATCCATGATCTATCAATCTCTAGTTGTTTCTCTTCTACCATACCATGTTTTCTTCATGAATCATGATAGTTACATATATGGTAGGTTTTGTTTCCTTGTTTAGATTTATGCTCTTAGGTCTATTTTCTTGAAGATCTAAGTATGCCTTTCATGATACCTTTATCCGAATCAATGATTCATTCTCCTATTGTTCTTGTCTTTGATTTCTATCTTGAATTCTTCAAGAACCATGATTGATCTAATTATGGTAACTTTTTGTTTCCTAATTTGTATCTTGATGACTTGATTTGATTAGTGTTTTGAGATCCCCTATATGTTAGGATACTACTAATGTAGTTTACCCCTTGATTAGTACCCTTTTGAACCACCAAATTCGGATTTTATATCTTAAAACTCTGATTTTTTAGGCTTATCATCGCATTGGTTGACTGATTGGTCGATGGGGCAGTAGACCAATCCAATCGACCAATGAGTACAGCAACTCCAGAATTGGTCTGTTTTGGATGTTTTGGTATCTTTTCTGTTAGGGATCTTTCCTAATATGTTGTATACACTTGTTTAGGACCTTCTTCTCAAGTTTGTCAAGATCTTACTTGATTTCTTAGGATTCCTTTGCAAGTTATAAAAGGTAAGGATGGTTACTTCTTTAACAACATAAATTGCATATCTTAGTTTCTATATATGAATCTTGTTAATTTATTTCTTTAAATAGATTCTTATAATGTTATACTACTGTGGTACTGTCTTGATATCAGTAGCATTACTTATTTATATTGAATTGACTCATGAATGATTTACTTACCAGTTATATACAAGTTAATTGTAATTATTGATTTCTTTCCATATATGAAGTTACCATATATGTGATGTTATGAATTGATGCTTGTGTATGCTTAAGTATGGTTTGGAAAGGAGAGGTGTCCTTTTGACACTTCTGTCCTTAGACAACTACGGGAATATTATGGGATGTTTCCGGAGATGCCCTCTGGACACCTTCCTAAACTGTTGGATGACATATCTAGGACTATCTAGTAGTGTTGGGCTAGGATGTCCCGTTATGTCGACCCCTAATCGGAGGGGTATTGAGACCGAACGACCCGTGGTAGCAATGGGGATTCATGGGCGCTCAAGACCGGTAACCAACCCGTGAGAGGACAGGAATCACATTGTGGGGGCCATTTATTGGTAGGGTTGCATATGGATAGACTTGGGCTCACGGGCGCTCAAGACCGGTAACCAACCCGTGAGGGGACGTGAGAGCTTCCCGTTTACCATATGTGGATGACCAATAGGGTTGATGAGTCCGTAGTCAGGGACTATGAGGACTCTAGTGTGAAAGATACCGGAAAGGATCGTCGGGGACGAGGAATGGACGTATCTGGATCTGACTTGATGTAACTAAGTAGAAGACTTGCATTTGGCTAGGCTTTACCCTGACATGTGCCGGTACTTAGACCAATGGTGATGTGAGAGAGTGGTGACCTATACCCCCAGCCATGGAATGTCCCGAGGGATGCCGGACCCATTACCAACTGATGATGAGTGATTGAGACCTTCCTAAAGAAGTACGGTGCTATGACTTAAAGCATGTCTGCCAATAGAGACCAGCATATGTAGAGTTAGATTCATACATTCATTGTTTGTTTCATACCATATTGCATTTATTTTTGTTCGAAATCCCGCCATTTATGTTATTATGGATTTAAGCGCCTTTTACGAGTTTCTTTGAAACTCATTCCTTTATTGTACAATGTTTGTTAGACTATTCTACAGTTCCGAATATCATGACGGCTCGTATGAAGAAGCGCAAGGAGAACAGGCATATCTCCAGGAAGGTGATTGCGGTTACGACAATTACACTGAAGATCCCGCGAGTGGTTATGCTCCGTACGACGCTTAGTCCGACCATAGAGTGGAAGCGCCCTTGTGCCGTTTATGAGATTTATACTTATTGGGATATTGTCTATAAGATTGAGAACAATTTAGTTACCTATTGTACCTGCTATTGGGATTAGATTCTATCTTGCTTATTCTCTTTTAGAACTACTTTTCCGCTGGTTGTAGAGTGGGATTTCGCCTCACTTTACTTATCTGATTTAGACACTCTGATTATATCTAGTACTCTGATTTATATATGATTCATCCTTTTCTTATTTGGATCTATGGTTTATCTTTCGCACTTTTATTATTATTGTTCATGATTATGTTATTGTTTATGTGGGAGGTTGATTACTCGATTCCTGATCTTCGGGCTGTGGATCACACTCTCGAGTATGCCAGATAGGGTACCGGCTGGGAGGATGTGACATATACAGTAGTCATGCTATGTCTTCTCAAAACCTCAATTGTGTGTTGCAAGACCACCAGTCCCCTACCGCTATCATGGGTCATGCAGCTTCAATACTTTTGTCGAAAGTGTAGTAACATGTAAAGGATTCCTAACCATGCATCTAGTCTATGTACGCACACACACACATCTACATGACATGCAAGAGGTACCAAGGCAATGGCCTAAACCACAACCACTAATGTATTTATAAATACGGATGCCTTATGTCAACTCTCAGCTGAAAATGCTTTCAGTAATATAGTAAGCAATGAATTAAATAAACAACATTATAATCATATTCCAATGATACATCCAATGCATGCATGTCCTAAGCATCATATACAATCACCACAGTACATCATAGGCATGTAATGGAAAGCATATCAAAAGCACGAGTTGTATGCCGTAATATTCGTATTGTTTCCTCACCTGAATGATCGTTCAAAACCTTCAAAAGCTATTCAAACTTCATAATTGAATAGAACACCAAGTCATTGAAACTCTTTGAATCATGTTGCTGTATTAAGATTTAGGTTTAGGATTCATTCTGGCCAATCAAGTACAAAACCACCAAAAAACAATTAGGCGGTTGGTCAAGGTCGGCTGAAGCAGCCGACCACCCCCTACCAACCTATCGTGACCCATATTCGAAATTCATGATGTCGAACCATGAACCTTAGGGCAATTTTGGCTATTCTTAGGCATGGTTTTCAACTCTAATGTACATCCACACACCCACAAACAACAAACAAACAACCTGATTTGAAGATCTTATCAATCTACTAGAAGATGATCCTATAATGAAAGTTCTACAATTGGGAAAGATGTAGATCTCATCTCTCGTGCTAGTTCTTATTAGAGTGGATAGAAAACAAAGGTTCTCCTATCAAATCTAACTCCATTCCCTAACCCTATGGTCATCCACATATTATTGGGGCGGATGCTCTCATGACCCCTCACAACTGCTGGCCGGTCCTCGGATGTCCATGAGCCCAAACCCTAATATATGCAACCCTACCATTGCATGATCAACAGTGGACCACTGAATCTCTACACGGACTAGGTTACCACTGTAGGATTAAATAGAGTCACTGTGAAACCCAGCCCTAACCTTGACCCGGAAACCCTGTTGTTTGTAGGTCCGACAACCCGAAGTAAGGCAAGAAGTCAACTATGGGCTCACTGGAAGACTTGGTGTTTGGCTTAGAATCCATGAGTATTGATGACAGTGTTCCATTTATGGAAACTGCACCCTGATGAAGAAGAAATTAGTTGATGGACTTGGAGTACTCTCTAACTTGGTTCGAAGGCATTTCTACCTACTAGGTAAGTCACTTGGTGTGTGTGCAAAACCCCTTTATGTTTGGATTTGATCTGAGCCTTCAATTCCCTATTTTGGACTTGTTGTCTTGCTTGGTCGACGGCTTGGTCGACTGGGCCAATCGACCAATGAGATCTGATTTGCTAATTAGGTCTTTGTTTGCTCTATTTAAGTCCAATCTCGAGTCTACTTCGTATTTTCTGCCTCCAAACTCTTTGGAACGAACCAGAGCCCTTTGTAAGTCATCTCCTCTGCATCCTTGGTGATTCTCTTGACGGATCTTCGTCAAATCTCTTGCATTTATACAAAAAGGCATGTGATCATCCTCTTCCATGTTTCGTCTTTGATTCTTCATTACTTTTCTTTCCTTTTCTATTTGAGGACAGTAGAGATGATGTTGCATCTCTGTTGCAACTATCACTTTACTCATTCCCTCTCTTTTCCTAAGGATCTAAAGCTTGGTGGATGATCTTCATCAAGATCATCACTCGTTTTTGAAGGAAAACATGTATCTATTCTTTTTCCTTATTTAGATTGATGTTCTTCAGTCTTAGATCTATTTTTGTTAAGGATCCATGCATGCTTTTCATGAATTCTTTATCGGATTAGTAATCCATCATCCTATAGTTTCTCGTCCATGATTTTTGCTATGAATTCTTCAAGAACCATGATTGATCTAATTATGGTAAGTTTTTGTTTCCTAATTTGTAACTTGAAGACTTGATATGATTAGAGTTTTGAAGTCCTCTATATACTAGCATACTATCCTTGTAGTTTCCCCCTTGTTTGGTACCCTTTTGAACCACCAAATTCGGTTTTGTATTCAAAAATCTCTGATTTTGTAGGCCACTGTCTCTATTGGTCGACTCATTGGTCGACTAAGGCAGTAGACCAATCAATCTACCAATGAGGATAGCAACCTCATATTTGGCCTGTTTTGGATGATTTGATTTCTTTCCTTTTAGGTATTTTTCCTAATATGTTATATATACTTGTTTAGGAGTTTCTTTCCAAGTTTAGACAAGGTCTTACTTGATTCCCCAAGATCCTTTGCGAGTTATATAAGGTAAGGATGGTTATTTCCTTAATTACATAGATTGCATGATAAAGTTTCTATATTTGAATCTCTTTGATTTATTTCCTTAATTACATTTGTAAACTGATATACTACTAATGCAACTACCTTGATTACAGCAACATTACTTGTTTATGCTAATTGATTCACGTATGATTACTTACCAATTGTATACAAGTTGGATGTTGTTATTGATTTCTTTCCATATAAGAAGTTACCATATATGTGATATGATGGATTTATGTTTGTGAATGATTAAGTATGGTTTGGAAAGGGGAGGTGTCCTTTTGACACTTCTGTCCTTAGACAACTACGGGAATATTATGGGATGTTTCCGGAGATGCCCTTTGGACACCTTCCTAAACTGTTGGATGACATATTTAGGGATGTCTAGTAGTGTTTGGCTAGGATGTCCTGTTATGTCAGATCCTAATCGGAGGGGTATTGAGACCGAACGACCCGTGGTAGCAATGGGGATTCATGGGTGCTCAAGACCGGTAACCAACCCGTGAGAGTACAGGAATCACATTGTGGGGGCCATTTGTTGGTAGAGTTGCATATGGATAGACTTGGGCTCACGGGTGCTCAAGACTGGTAACCAACCCGTGAGAGGACGTGAGAGCTTCCCGTTTATCATATGTGAATAACCAATAGGGTTGATGAGTCCTTAGTCAGGGACTATGAGGACTCTAGTGTGAAGGATACCGGAAAGGATCTCCAGGGGCGAGAAATGGACGTATCTGGATTTGACTTGATGTAACTAAGTAGGAGACTTGCATTTGGCTAGGCTTTGACCCTGACATGTGCTAGTACTTAGACCAATGGTGATGTGAGAGAGCGGTGACTTAACCCCCAGCCATGGAATGTCCCGAGGGATGCCGGACCCATTTCCAACAGATGATGAGTGATTGAGACCTTCCTAAAGAAGTACGGTGCTATGACTTAAAGCATGTCTGCCAATAGAGACCAGCATATATAGAGTTAGAATCATATTGCATCATGTGTTTCATATCATATAGCATCTTACTCTGCTTTGAAATCCTACTATTTATGTTATTATGGATTAACTGCCTTACTGGGTTTCTTTGAAACTCACTCCTTTCCTTTTGTACAATATCTTTTGTTAGATTACTCTACAGGTATTGATGACTATGAAGGTCAATACGAGGAAGCGCAAACTGAAAAAGCGTACTTCACACAAGGTGTTGGCAACAATGAAGATTACGTTGAGGATTCCTCAAGTGGTCCTACTTTGTACCAGGATAAGCCCTACTATGGAGTGGGAGCGTCTAAGCGTGATTGATGAAGTCTATGTTTATGAAGACGTTCTTTATAAAGTAGAATAGACTCTAGCTTAGTTTAATTTTATCTTTCTTTCTTGTCTTTAGAACAAGTTGTAATCTTCTTTTGATTTGCGATCTACTTTTCCGCTGTTTGTAGAGTGAGATTCCGCCTCACTTTACTTTATGATTTAGACATTTTTATTGTCTTTCGTACTCTGATGATATATGATTTATTCTTCCCTTATTTGGATCTTTTGATTATACTTTGTACATTGATTATTTATGTTCATGATTATGTTATTGTCTATGTGGGAGGTTGATTACCTCGATACTTGATCTTCAGGGTTGTGGATCACATACTCGGGTATGCCAGGTAGGGTACCGGCTGGGTGGATGTGACAGTCACATCACTATTATCATAGGTCATTCGGCTTCAATTCCACTATCGAAAGGGTAGTAGCATGTATGGGTACTTAGCCATGCAATCTAGACTCCCTAGGTATGTCATCCAACAATCATGATAGTGCTATGGGCATCAGTAAGCATGTGTCCCATACCACAGCCCTCTGATATCCCAAGCTATGGATACCCAAATGGATACCCTTCCATCACAATTACATCACATCACCAATCATTATAACATAATCATTCGTTCTATATCACAAAGTAATAAAGTACGTATAACATCATTTACAACATACACTCAACTACTAATCAATGAATCATACGACTACAGCAAGTTACAAGAGCAGTGAATAAATTAAGAATTAATCAATTCATCATATAGCATATCATCGCATATATATAAGAATGTGTCCTTACCTATAAATATGTAAAAGCTTACTAAAATGCAAGTAGACTTCACCCACAATAGTTTCAAAGAACCTCAAAGATCACCTAAATATAAAGTTGCAAAAATGCATAGAAGACATTAGTCAAATTAGAGCAAAGACTAATTTCACAGAGGTACTATGACCCAGCCGGTCACTTGGAGTGGTTGGTTGGGTCAAGCGGCCGCCTGAGCGACTGCCCCTATTACTAACTACTTCTAAGTCCAAAATTTTGACTTTTGATCTCCCAATTTTAATTCGGTTTTGGGAAGATTTAGATCCGAATTTCATCCTTAAGGAGCCTACAACACAAGCACGAAATAGCAACCTAAAATTTTAAAGATTCAATATTCAAGTATCTCCTTCAATTAGATGTATCATTTATTTGAATGCAAGGATTCGTTTATGGATAGTATCTAATCAAATTCACTGATGGGGAATAGAACCAATACAATCCACTCACCACCAATCCAAAGGGGATGGATCCACACCATTCAAAAGATGAGGAAAGAAAAATAGAGAATGTGGGGATCACTTTCCTTCACTTGATTCGCAAAACAGACGAAGGATTGGATCTTCTTCTTAAACCACTTCTCTCACCTTCCAGCACGTGTTATTTGCCTCCTAACCGTCCACAGCAGCAATGCCGAATAGAATAATTAGTAAAAAAAAGTCGAGGTTTGCTATATATATGGGATTGGGGGCAAACTAGGATAAAAATCTCGCAAGCATACCTGGCGGTCGCTTGGGGCAGTTGATTGGCCAATCAACAACCTTAAGCAACTGCCCCCTAGTACTTTTCAGTACTTGGGTGCTTTGCTCAAGGGGTTCAACCCCAACTCAAACCTAACCCTATACAACACGTGGGGGAGATCTTACCTTGATTCCGGACATCTTCAAACACACCTTGACTCCGAATGGTAATCTATTTTTCCACTAAGGTAGGTTCTTCATTAAAAGAATCTAGATCCATGGACTCAGGATATGGATCATGGACTTCAATCCGGATACTCCACAACTTATTCCGGCTGGACCTTCAGATTATCGGACCTGTAATACAGATCCCGAGTTAGAAATACGAGGGTTGTTACAGTACACCTACTTGGTCCGTAGTAACACTGGATGAAGTGGTAGAACCTTGACCTATGAATGTGAAAGGAAAAGACCTAGATGTCCATCTTGTAAAGCTTGACATGGGAGATTTTGATACAATTCTAGGCATGGACTGGTTGACAGCTCACAAGGCAATAATCTCATGTTCGGAAAAGAAAGTTCAATTTCATCCTATTTTTGGACCTATCTTTGAATTTCAAGGTGATTTGAGAAAGCACAATGAGAAGACTATAGAGGTAGCACTTCCAATTAAAGAGTTAGTTGGTGGTGCTAAACTTTTCTCTTTTGTAGAAGACAAGAAAGTTGTGAAGTCCATTGAAGACCTTAAGGTAGTGAAGAACTTCAAGGAAGTCTTTCCCAATGAACTATCCAAAATACCCTTGGAAAGAAAACTAGAGTTTGCTATTGAATTGATACCAGGAGCTACTCCTGTGTCTAAAGCTCCATATAGAATCGATGCCAAGATCACGGTAAGGACCCCCCCCCCACTTGTTGATTTTAAGTTAGATTGGTGTCGGGGATCAACCAGTTGAACAAAGCACCCAAGTACTGAAAAGTACTAGGGGCGGTTGCTCAAGGTGGTTTATTGACCCAACCAACCGCCCCAAGCGACTGGTCGGGTTTAATTGCGGGTCTAAACCCTGTTTTGCCCCGACTCTCTATAAATAGTTGTCCATGACCTAATTTCATATTTTTTTATTTGGTGAGGCTACTGTGGACTGTTAGGAGGCAGGGTACATGTGTTTGGTGGTGAAGAACGCTCGAATCACAAAGAAGGTTTAATTCTTGCTTGGTCTTTTGAATCTGTTGGAGGTTAGTTAATCACACACTCTTCCTACCTATCACTCCTTGTTGTTAGTGTGCTTTCCTTCCCTCTATGATTTTATAGATAGTGAGCTGAAATGGTTAGGATCTTTCCATCGATGATCATGACAAGATCACAGCCAAAGATGTATTTCTATATCCGAATCAATGGTTGGTTTAGTCGAAGGAGAGGAAGTGGATTCTAAATCATCCTCTTCTATATTTCTTGAATGAGATGAACAATCTAGAATGTTAAGGATGAAATTCAAATTTGGATCATCCCAAAATCATATTGAGGATGAGTGATCAAAAGTCTCCTCCGGACTTGAGATTCTACCCAAGAAGGGGATGGTCAATCAAGGCGGTTAATTGACCAACCAATCACCATGAGCGACCGGCTGGGTCATAGTGGCCCTATCAGTTTTATTGTGAAATCTCACCTAACCCTAACCTGGACACTCTGTTTATTGTGGATGAAGAAGTGACTTGAATGATGTTTGACCTTGAAGTTGGACCATGAGTTCAGTATGGATAGCTTTGGAAGGTCCTAAGAAGTCAGGTCAAACCTTTCCTTAAGTTGGTTGAAGGCCCAAGTGTTAGTTTTGACCTTGGGGATCCAAAATTCAGTAAGTTGGAAAAGGGGGAACCTTTGGTCAATCCTCCCTTGGTCAATACCATTGACCAAGCACCATCGACCAAAGCTGCTTTGGAAAATAGAATTGTAACATTGATCTAAACCTAAATATTTTGCCTCTTAACTATTGGAGAACATGGGAAGAACCCTGGAGCCTCCTCCTCAAGCCAAGGAAGATCCCCAAGCATTCAACCAAGGTTCCTCTTTAATTAATCTCCTTCAAGGTTAGTATTCAATCTCTTTCTTCTCTGGTCTACTCTCTCTATTGTTTTCTCTTGATGTTTTGATTGTGAGGAAGGTATTACACTATTGTAATGATCCAAACTCTGATCTCCTTTGTCTTAGAGTGAATTCCCATTCACTCTATGTTCTCCCTTGAAGCCATATGGTGATTCTCCATGTATTTGATCTAGTATTGATAGTATGATCTACTCTTACAGTAGTTTTCTATTCTAATATGTGTTAGATTTGTTTCTTATTAGTTTTCTATGCATGACCTACTGTTTTCTATCCTTTTGAATGACTCCCCTTTCATTCTAGCCTTTCCGTGATGATCCGCGGTTTTAGCCTAATAGGTTTTTATTAGAATTCTATTCCTTTGACCCTGTTAGATGTTTAAACCTTCATAGATAATCTTAGTATGTTGTTTTGGAATTTTCCTATTAATTTTAGAGTGTTACGATTCGTTTTGGCGAGTTTCTAATAAAAAATTGGAGATTCTGCTTTGTCGATGCATCAACCAGAGGACCATCGACCAAGCATGTTACTGACAGTTTTCCTTGTTTTGTCTCAGTTTCTAATCCAATCTTTTGGATTTGTTTCTTATGACCTGTATATGTTCGTTTAAGCATGTTTAGATGATTTTGGTCTTATTCTCTGATCTCTCACTTGAAGGTTATAAATTCTAAATTCGAGGTGAGTACGTTCACTCAAAATATGCTTATTTACATGCTTGATGTGTTATGATTTGAATGCATGATTTAGCTGTTGTTTTACTTTCTTAACATTGTATTACTTCTGTAGTTATAGTAGCATATTCACATTATGATTTACATACTGGAATGGATCATGAATGATGTGAATGTGAATTTGACTTGATTGTGTGATGTATGGAAAATATGATGTGAATGCCTAGGTTGTAGTTGTGGAATGCGGAATGCCCTTTTGGAGTTTCTGTCTTCGGACACCAGTGGAGGTGGTATGGGATGCTTTCCTATGGTGCCCTTTGGCGCTTTTCCTAACTATTGGTTGAGATACCTAGGATTGGTCTAGAAGTGTTTGGCTAGTGAAACCCCTGTCATATATGACCCTAGCGAAAGGGGAATTGAGACCAAATGACCTGTGGCAGCAATGGGGATTTGTGGGCGCTCAAGAACGGTAACCAACCCGTGAGAGGACATGAATCACATTGTAGGGGCTATTCATTGGTAGGGATGCATGTGGTAAACTTGGACTCATGGGCACTCAAGACCGGTAACCAACTCGTGAGAGGACATGAGAGCTTCCCGTTTACCATGTGTGGATGACCAATAGGGTTAAGAGTCTACGTAGCTGGGAAGGAGACGGTGACTCTAGGGGTATGTCATGTAGGGTACCGGCTGGGTGGATGTGACACTAACACACTACAACAAAAAGGGCATATAACCGTGGAATTTTCCGCAGTAAAATGTACCGAAATCCGTAGTAATAACCTATAACTACAGATTACATGCGGTTTATTATCTATCGCAACAGGCTCCGTCGCAAACGCAATAGCTACATATAAAATACTGCATGTACAAGGTTGTCTATAACTATGATTTTTTAGTTACAGGTATTTGTGTAGCTATATCTATAGCTACGGATTGTTAGTTACAGATGTTTCCACATCCAACTTCTAGCTATACATATTGAAGTGACGGATATTTTCGTGGTTATATATCATCTAGCTGCGGAAAAAATAACTGCATATGTTTCCACGGCTACCCTATAGCTACGGAAAATATAACCGTGGATGTTTCCGCATCTAACTTCTACCTACACATATTGTAACGACAGATAATTCCACAGCTATATATCCTTTAGTTGCGGAAAGTATAACTACATATGTTACCGTGGCTACCCTATAGCTACAAAAACTATAACTGTGGATATTTTGCGACTAACTTTTAACTACACATATTGTAGCGCCAGATGTTTCCATGGCTATATATCTTTTAGCTGCGGATGTTTTTGCATCTCACTTCTTGGTATACACATTGTAGCGACTGACATTTCCTTGGCTAATCTATAGCTACGGTATATTAACTACTAATGTTTCTGCTACAATGCTTTAGGTGTGGAAATTTATTTGTAGGTATTTCATCCACAATGAAGATGTGGCTACAGATTTTATTCTACAAATGTATTCACAGGTCATCTATTGGTACCAATATTAGTGTGGATTGTTTATAAAATTTATAACTACAAACTCTTTATAGATGCTATAACATACATAGACACGGACTAGTAGATATACATTTCTTCGCAACAAATATATAGAAACAAAATATATATTTACTGAATTCATTATCATCTAAAATCCATACATATCAATTAAAAATACAAAGAAAGTTACTTGTCATCCAACTAACTCAAACTAGAATAATTGCAAATTAAAACTTAATTTTAGATAAAGGGTCTGTGCTAAAGTTACAAGTGTACTTAAAAAAAAAAAAAAACACTAGAATCAACTAGTCAATCCAAGCCTCTGTGCTTTATGTTATGTGGAGTTGAATCAGCTTCTTAATAAATTATCCTGCAATCAATATAAAAATAAATAAATAATAATTAATAATATTGTAACAAAACTTCATAAGAATCCCATAACTTAGAGTATCACATTACCTTCATGAGAAGAAGATGCATCATTGCTCCTAGAAGAGTGATTTCCTTCATGACTATTAAATTCATTAAGCCCCTATCACAGGGATACAATATTTGCAAAATTAATAACAGGAATCATAAAATTTTAGGAATAGAATAAGCTTTAGAGATTGATAAAATTTTAGTAACATTACCTGTTCCACAATTGAAAAATCTTCTATCTGACAATCTGGATTTGATTGCTTAACAATCGAGAAAATCTTGGCGACTTGAGCTTCTAACATATTAACTTTATTTTTCAGGAAAGCAACTTGTTCAGGATCATCTTCTCTTCTGTTTTTCTTAGAGGCAAGCCTAGCCCTTGAACTAAGGGTGTCAATCGGTACGGTTTCGATAATTCAATACAATTTCGGTGCGGTTCCAACTTTGAATATCGAAAACTAGAACCGTACTGTACCGAATTTAAACAGTACGGTACGGTTTCAGTATTTACAAAAACGGTTTGGTATGGTTTCGGTATTAAATCGGTACGGAAAAACGGTTTAAACACGGTATCTAGTGCGGTACAATTTTGGTACAAATGAACTTATGCCACTTTTGTTATTAGTTCTTAAGATCCTAATGAAATTGTGATCAACCAATCGATATAATATGAAATTAACATAGATAAAGCAAATAAATCTAATTAATAGAGACAAAACAAGTAAATCTAAGAAGAGAAGTGAATGATGAAACGAAAAATTAAAATAGGGAATTAGGGATAGGGAAAAGGTTAAGTGTTTTAATTGTAAAATTATAATTTATATCTCTTAATTTTGTACGGTACCAATTCGGTACGGTTTCAGTACGTACCGACGGTATGAGTACCTAAAACCGAAACTGTACCGAAGAAATTCGGTTTCGTCATACCAATTTTGACGGTCGTGCGGTTTTAGATGGCGCGTTGAGGGCGGTTTGTACACAATTGACACCCTTACCTTGAACGCGTCTATGTTTATCTTTCTTTAACACCTGAGAAAAGATGTTGGTGTCCCAATTATTACTCTCGCCATTACCTTGAGAGGCATCAATTTCTACTTTCTTTTCCTTGATTTTTTTCCTGCAAAAATATTCATATCATACACATTTATTATGTTTGATTTTATTTGAAGGAAAAAAATTAGTTGACTGGTATTTTGATTAACAAAAATAATGAATGAAGGAAAACATACAATTGTTTTTTGTGCAATCTCATCAACTGGATGTTTCTCTGCATGTTCATGAATGATTATGTACAAACCAGCATGGTTTAGTTGTACTCTGGTTTCTTTCAGTTGTTTTAACATTGTAAATATCAAAGTTAAATATTTGATACTATAATATTTATAAATATATAAAATGTAAGAGTTCTATAGTCAGTGTTTCCAATGACAGTGAATAAATACAATATAGTTAATTAGCCAATTGGAAGTTAAAAGGTTCACAAATATAAATGAGTAACAAACCTTAGGGTTAAGAAAATTTGAGACTTTTCAGAGTTGCAAAATTCTTTGTTGGTCTAAACATTCTATAAAATGGATGCAATAAACATACTTGAATAGAAAACGAATACAAATTTGCCAACATAAATACTATTATTGTTTCCCACTTACATGTTACTTGTATTAAGGTGCGAAAAGATTTATAGAAGCAACGGAGAACAAATTACAATACCATAGATACTATCAAGAAGGAAGCCACCCTCCCCTACCATTAGCCTACCCATTAATAGAGAAAGGAGATTCTGCTACATCTTAATTATTAGTTTGGCTGAACTGACCTAATCAAGATCTGCCCATATAGCATTGTAGTTCACATCTTGTATCATTGACGAAGGCCGGCTAGTAACCTCTTGCGAAGAATGTGACCTTCTTGCCATTTCTTTTAAAGCTCTGTTAGCTATGCTCTATTATAATCTAGAATAGAAGCAAACAAAGAAAATTTTAGTGTAATAAATCGACCCACAAGCCTTGTCTAACGATGCAGGGCAAAAACATGCCCTTGAAGTTAGATCCAACAGATCACATAAAACATTATTTTCAAAGTTAATTCTTACAACTAGTAGCCAATCCATAATGGATTAATCAAATAAGATATTCCCAAGAAAATCAAAATTTCAGAAGTTGGAACTAATTGTCAATCCTCAAAACATAATAGCAGAACCACAAATTAACTTTCACAGGCAAGCACGAATTAGTCAAACACCACTATTTTCGAATACTAAAATACAATTCCAAAATAGCAGAACAGAGTACTCGAAGGAGCATGATAAGATTGATTCTTCATTCTAGGATCTCCAATCTCATAGTATAAAAATTTCAAAAATATTTGCTAACCTCAGATCTAGAAATCGTGGTGAGAATCCTTGAAATCATGTTGAGAATCCTTCAATCAATAAAATCGGATCTTCAAACACTTTTTATCTATTCAAATAGTCAGAACACCAAAACCAGCGGAAGTTGTTGTTCCCCAAACAAAAATCAGAAAGCCTTTCAGAGGGAATTAGAAGTAATGCACAACGCGGGAAGTTTAAAAGGGAATGAGGAATTTTGTGTTTTCGTTTTGGGCATATGATTAGGAGGGAAGTAGTTATGTCTCCTTTTCAGTTAGATTGTTATTTTCTTTTTTTGGTAATCTTTTTGGGTTAGATGGAAACGTGATATTCTTTCTTTTTTTGGGGCTAAGGAAACGTGATATTCAGTTATTTTATTGCAAACATATATAGTTATCCCAAAACGTGGGTCCTGTTAGGGGCAACAGGAAATTATTATTAGGGACATTTTAAAAATTTTGACTCTAAAACTTAGCTATTAGAGACATTTACATAATTAATGCTTCAAAAAGATCTTTAAAAGTGATATTTTTTAAGCATTTATTAATATTGTCTCTAATACAAAACATTAGGTACAATTTTTAAATAGGGTCAGGTTGGCCTTGGATTCCACCCTCAAGCCTGTAGTTTTATTTTAGTCGTTAAAAAACTCGACGTCGCTACATTGTTAATTACTACAACACAATAAGTTTCTCATATTACTACAATTCTTTACTTTAGTATTATTGCCGTAGTTATAGAGTTTTTTTTTATTTATTTATTGTTATGGTTTAAATACTATGATCTAAAATATCTTAAATTACTATACTATAGTTATATTTTCACCGTAGTTCTATTCTGTAGCTAAAAGGAAATTGTTACTATAATTTTAAATATTACAGCTATTACATAAACTATATTATTACAATTCCAAAATGTAGTTCTATTTTAATAGCTAAAAAATTGATATCGTTACACTTTTAATTCCATAATAATAAGTTCCATATATTACTACAATTTTTAGTTGTAGTTTTGTTTCCGTAGTTATAGTGTTTTTTTTTTTACTATGACTGTAGTTATACTATTATAGTTTTTAATATCATAGTTAAAAATATTTTAAATTGCTCCAATACATAACTGTAGTTATACTTTTACAGTTAGAAGTAATATATTACTGTGGTTTTGGATATTGCAGTAAAAGGTTGTTAATATTACTACAATTTTTAGTTGTAGTTTTGACTCCATAGTTATAGCGTTTTTTTATTACTATGGTTTTGAATATCGTAGTTAAAAATATTTTAAATTACTGTAATACATAACTATAGTTATACTTTTGCAGTTAGAAGTAATATATTACTGTGGTTTTGGATATTGTAGTAAAAATTTGTTCATATTACTACAATTTTCAGTTGTAGTTTTGGTTCCGTAGTTACAGTGTTTTTTTATTAGTATGTTTTAAATATCGTAATTAAAAATATTTTAAGTTGCCGCAATACATAACTGTAGTTATATTTTTGCAGTTATAAGTAATATATTACTATGGTTTTGGATACTGTAGTATAAAGTTGTTAATATTACCACAGTTTTTAGTTACACTTCTACAAGTACATCGATAAATATATTTGTTACTGCAGGTGTTACATACTGTAGCAATAACTATTTTAAATTACTACGCATGGAAAAACTGTAGCTAGAAGAGACTTGTAGCTTCAGTTAAAAAAACCGTATCTAACTATTTGTAGCTAGAAGGGATTTTTGTTTTAGTGACAAAGGGACTGAACAAGATCAAACATTCAAAACTATGGGGGCGATGGGGTTAAAGACCATATAGGTAGGTCTTAATCCAACTCAATGTTATTTGAATTGCTCGAATTTCATCTAGTCGTCATTTGTATTCATAATAATTTACATATTTAAAATAATTTGGTTGGATTGTGGGGTACAGAGATGTGCGAAGCCATTCCACATTGATGATATAGCATCCATTGTATGAAGCTTGGTTTCCTTATTATTCCAACCAAGGTATATGGAAACTACTAATATGTTTCAATGATGTTATTGTTATCTGTATATTGTTGCACACTTGATGATATATCTTCCATGGAAGGTTGTGTCATTCCAAATTTGATGATACAACCGATAATTTGTGGTGGACATGATGATGATAACATTCCAAATGGAAACATAGAATGGTTCTTTATAAAAGAAACAATTTAGATCTTGTTCTTGTGTAGAAACTTGATGAGATTGCACATGTTTTTCAGCCATTATGTGGATTGTACTAAATTCGTTTGGTAGAACTAGATACTTGTATATACATTGTCTAAATGATTCGATTAATATTCTTATGAAATCATTGATAATTTACAGGGGATGGTAAAAATGGAGGAGAGCTTCTTAATCTGGAGCTCGATGAGGATGATTTACTTGATGAGTAAAATCATTCAAGGCTATGAGGAACTATTAATTTTTCATACCAATTAAATAATTTATGTAGAGCCTTTAATTTTAAATTTTTTAGATTTATTCTAAAACTCATGATTCTGGTTTAAAGTATTCATTTGAATTTAATTGGATATTATTCTTTTTGGAAAGTTATGAATGATTTGTATTAAGTTTGAACATTATATTTTTGGGACTAATGCTGGAGCCATATGTAGAACATAGGAGGGACTAATGCTGGAGCCATATGTAGAACATAGGAGGACATTGTTGAGGTATTCGATTCATACTCAAATATGATTTAGGTATTTGAGTTATATCCAACATTATGTTATAACATAGGCCATTGGATTAGTTACAATCCAAAGGTGTAATGGGCATTTGTGGGAGAGTCCAACTAAGTGTAGAACCTAGTGTTGTTCTATAAATACTAGCTAGAAGCAACGGTCTTGGTATTCCAAACTAGATACTCAGGGTGTAATGCTTTAAGCAATCTTTTGCTTAAACTCTAAACCCTAACACACTCTAGCAAGAGGTTAGGGAAAAGAAATCCAAACGGCTTGATAACGGCTAGGTCTCATGAACATTGATATCAGGCTTCAATTGTTGAATACGAATTTCCTGCATCCCAACTTGCCACACCTTAATCATGTATAACTCCGATTTGAATTGGAATATGACCTTCCTAACTGAAGCAATGTGACACCATGTTGCAGGTTCAAGCCTTATTAGCTTTGTAAAAAGAAACAAATATCAGCACCCTCAACCAATTGGAAGGTGGTCTGCCACCCACTAGAGTTGCAATAATTACCCCTCCCCGCCACCCAAAAAGAAAATCATTATCCTGTTGCAAGCTTCAAAACCTTTAATTTTAGAAATAATAAACTCAAAAACCTTAATGCCTAATCCTATGATGTTTGGTCCTTCAACCTTTTATGTCCCTACATTCAGTACAGGAAGCCGAAAGCTTCTATTATTCCATTCTAGATGATTATATCAAAGAAGTTCTACAAAATCTTAAGTATATTGAAATCCAATGTTAGGGCTTGTTAATCAATCTAAGTAATTATTCCTAGTGGGTGTGATGTCAAAGAGATACAGCACGGATCTTAGAAATTAAGACAAAGAATCCATTAATGAAATTAATGAGGGAGAAGATGAAGCAAGAACTTGTACCTTTTCAACTTGAAACTAAATATGTTAGGTATGAAATTATGTTTATACTAAAGCAAATAAGTTGTTGATAAAATTGTTTGCACTTCAAGAGGGTGTACATGTAATTTTCTCTGAGATAAATTACAAAAATCAACTTCAATCATTCCTCTACTATTTCTTCCGCTTCATTATATTTGGGAAATTTTCTTGGATGAGAAGAACCTAGAGAAGGCAATGGAATCCATAGAAAGACAAAAAGATGGGATAAGATGTCAAGATACAAGAATAGATCTGGAGGCTTTTTTAATGAAATAAGAAAGGAAAAATATGGTTTTCTAAAAAAAGTGTCATTTTATTATTATACCCTCCATATGAATTGGGCTTTAAGTGATCTTGCACAAAAACTGATAGAATGAGTTTTCGGTCCATAGTCTATTGTAGACTAAAGTGTCTATCACCTATTGTTAAGTTCTCTTTTTTTTTTTTTTTTTTTCATCCTTTTAAAATCAAAGTAAGATTCATAAAATCGAGAAACATAGAACAGATGAAAAAATTGTGGACAATTGAGGATAAAAATTTTTAGGTATGAAAATTAGAAAGAAAAATATATAAAAACATTATGTGTATAGCAATCATACTTTATGTGTATAATACATGTTAATATGACTGATTTCAATAAGTACGGGAACAAAAATATGGGAGAGGAGGGGATTTTGTCTCTTTAAAAATCAATAGTAAATTGATCTTTTGCAATTAATTCAAATTTTTATGCCTATTAAAAAAACAACCTTCAATACCAAAACAATAGACAAAAACCTTATCTGAGACTTTTTTTTCATCCTTTCGGATTTCTACATGTAAGACAAACAAGAAAAATATATAAAAACATTTGTCACATAAACTTATCAAAACCAAAAACATTTTTTAAAAGGAAGGGAAAAAAATCTGTCACGTAATGACAAACCCCTTCAAATTCACAAAATATTATATTTATTAATTAAAAAAATAGATCTAACTATCTATATAAAAGGAATACTAAAGATACTAAGGCAACTGACTCAAAATGCCATTATAGATTGGAGTATCAATATCATGAAAATAAAGTGAACATGAAGAGGTCGTGGGTTCGATTCTTGCTGAGGCATATTAATATATATATATATATATATATATATACATCTTCTTTTATTCTAACTATTGTTATTAAAAAGGCAATTGAATATTTCTAAAGATGCATGTTATAAAAGAAAAAAAAATTCGATAAAGAAGAAAGTCATCTCTTTCAAGTCCAATTTCTCACTCACATTGGTCAATCGGTTAGGTTTTGCTCTTCCATTGCAATAAAACTTGTTGTTTTAGGAAATAACATCAGCAAAGCAAAATGTGTTTAAAAGACATATGGGTGCCTATTCTATGCTATTTGGGGGTTAAATTTGATCTTCTTATCTGAATCCATTCTAATTTATCTGGATGTTCTGAAAAAAGTGTTTATGATATAGAATTAAAATCCATGACACTATATGAATAGTTTATAAAAAAATAAGTTACTTACTGACAAATGTGTCTATTGATGATGAAAAAATTGCGAGTTTTGAGAATTATCACTTGTTAGCGAAGAAAAAATAGTAAGAGAAAAAGAAAACAACGGAAATAAGTTGTACTTTGGGTTTCTATTTTCTATTCTTGAACTTTTAAAAAAAAAATTAATTAGTATGTGTTATAAAATAAAAAGAATATATCAGAGACAAAGAAGAAAACTAGAACAAGATCAATCAGAAGTTCTTCATTCAATTGAGTGCATTACATATTTATAGTAGAAGGAGCATCTACTCTGATATGGAAATACAATATATGATTCTTGCACACAATAAGATATTCTTGATATGGAAAGATAGATTGCCGCCCAAAATAGAAGGTGCATAGAATGGAAATATTGACTGCCAACATTGCGTGTTGAGATCATTGTAATCTTCAATTAAGATGGGAATGTGAATCATCAAAATTGTATGTTGAGGTTGTTGAAATCTTCAATTGGAAGTATTGTCTATTGGGGAGTGATGGATATCCATAATCAATATTATTTATAACACTCCCCCTTGGATGTCCATCAATAGATAATGTACCCCGTTAAAACCTTACTAAAAAAAAAACCATGTGGGAAAAAATCTTAGAAAAGGAAAAAAAGTATACATATCTAAATAATACGTATTGGTAGCTGCCTCATTATAAACCTTACCAGGAAAACCCAGTGAGACAAAACCTTGGTTAAAGGAAAAAGAGTGCAGCACGTATTTTACTCCCCCTGATGATAACATCATTGAGTATCTTTAAGTACGTACATTCCAATATCATATACCAACTTCTCAGTAAATAAATCAGTCAAATTATCACTAGAACAAGTTTGTTGAACATTGATTTCACCATTTCAATGAAGACCATTAATGAAGAAAATTTCAATGAAATATGTATCGCCATCTCCTTTGATGTATCATCGCTTCAATTGAGCTATGCATGCAGCATAATCTTCATATAATATTGTTCAACCCCTTTTTTCTAGTAGAAGACTCATGCTTCCAGAATGTGTTGTATCATTGGTCTAAACCAAATATAAAATAGCTAACATTCACTTGTGAATAAATAGCCTGTTTGAGATCTAGTTGTATATAGATCAAATAAAAATCTTGCATCTGCATAACAAGTAAGTTGATGTCCACATTCATAAAATAATATCATGTCAATAATTTCTTGAATATACTGAAATATATGATTTATAACATTTCAGTGTCTTCGTATTGGAGAAGAGATAAATCTTGCTAATACACTTATAGAAAATGTTATATCTGGTCTTATACTATTAACAAAATACATTAATGCCCCAATTGCACTAAGTATAGTACTTTATGACCAAAAAATTTTCCACTATTTTCTTGGGGTCGAAATGAATCTTTCTTTATATTGAGCGATCTCACAACCATTGGGGTACTCAATGGATATATTTTATCTAGATAAAATCTCTTCAAAATATTCTCTATATAAGTTGATAGATGAACGAATATTTCATTCGTCAAATGCTCAATTTACAAGTCAAGACAAAACATTGTCTTTTCAAGATTTTCATTTCCACTTTCTTCAAATAATCTACTGCTTTTGGAAACTTCGATGATATCTAACTCATCATCATATATACTTACTAAAATTATATCCATATCCTTAATAAAGGCACAGTTATAAATTGGATCATTTTTATACTTTTCATTTAGTAAATATCTACTAAGGAGATTATATCATATATGTCATAATCATCTCTAAAGCCTTATTGAAACAAACTTCCTAAGAATTTTTATGTGCTTCAGACATTTTGAATCCTTCAGGGATTTTCATATATATTTCACACTCGAGTGAGCCATAGGCTGTAATAATATCCATTAGACGCATGTCAAAATTTTCATATATTGCCAGATTAATAAGATATCTGAAGGTGATTGCATCCACCACAAGAGAATAAGTTTCCATGTAATCAATGCCATAATTCTTGTGCCATAATTCATGCTTTATATATCACGATTTCATTCCTTTTCTCATTTCATTTTTCGCAGAAAACTCAATTGTAACCCACTGGCTTTATACCTTCAGATGTTGGACTATAGGTCCAAAAACTTTATTTTTCAAGCGAATTCAATTCTGCTTGAATTGCCTCTCTATATTTTGGCCAATCATTTCTTGATTTATATTCATCAACAAATTTATATTCAAGATCATCGTCTTGTAGCATTATTTCAACAAAAACATTATATGCAAAAATTGTTGTCGACAACTTAATATTTTCGGTTCCATCTTTTTCCTGCAATGACATAACTAATCGAGATCTCTTCATTATTTTCAGTACCCTGAACCTCTTCTGGGGTTTCATAGAAAGTTATGTCTTCAGGATTTTCATAATCAATTGTCTCCATTTTATGACCATCTTGATCATTTGCTCCTTTCTTTTTCTAGGATTTTATCCTTGGAACCGGTTGATCTTCCACGTTTAAAACGTGGTTTAATTTCATTTGCACTGATAGATTGTCCTGCTGGGACATCAATTCTAATTGGAGCATTTACAGCTAGAATATGAGATTTAGTAACTCTTAACAGGTCAACAAATCTGGCAGTTGATTTATAATATTTATTGCATTATCCTTTGAATTTCAAGTTCACAGTGCTCAGTGTGAGGATCTAATGAGATAATGATAATGCATACAATCAATCTCTTTTTCCAACTGTTTATTCTCTCCCCCCTCATGTTGGAAAAACTAATTCATCAAAATAATACTCAGCAAGTATTGCATTAAATAAATCTCCTATCCTTAGCAATATATTGAATTATATAAGGAGATTTTTATCCAACATATATTCCCAACTTTATTTTGGGACTCATCTTTGTGCGCTGTGGTGGAGCAATTGGAATGTAAGCTGCACATCCAAAAATTTTAAGATGAGAAATATTTGGCTTCTAACCATAAGTCAATTGTAATAGGGAGAATTTATAACAATCTTTTGACTTGATGCGTACAAATGATGCTTTGTTCTCATAACCAATGGTTTAGCTATTAATTGGAGACATTTAATAAATAATTTTGCTAAACCATTTTGAATTTAAACATAAACAACAGGCTATTCAACTGTGATCTCAGTTGTTATACAATAATCATAAAGCTTGAGATGTAAATTAACCAGCATTATCAAGACAAACTGTATTTATCTTATAATCCATAAATTATGCTCTTAATCTCATTATTTGAGCAAACAATCTCGCAAACACCAAATTACGAATTCATAATGAACATACATGTGACCACTTTATAAATGCATCTACTAAAATCATATATTATCTGAATGGTCCACATGATGGGTGAATGGGCCCATATATTTCACCCTCTATACGTTTTAAAAACGTAGAATGTTCAATCTCAACTTTAGCTGGTGAATATTTAATAATAAATTTTTCTTAAGAACAAGCAATACAAGAAAATTCACTTAATTGAAGAATCTTCTGGTTCTTCAATGGATGACAATTGGATTTTCAATAGTTTTTCACATCATACTTGATCCGGGATTGTCCAACCGGTCATGTCAAATAATAAAATTATTGGAATCAATGTTCATTTGATTTACCCAAGCATGTGTTTCAACCATGCGATATTCATGTAGTACAAATTGGGAGAAATATCTAATATCTTTGTATAGATATTTACTTATACCATTATTTGTAGTCTCAATCTGATAATCTTTTTGGCAAATAGCTTTGAAACTTAATAAGTTTTTTTGAGACTTACTACAAAATAATGAATTATTCATAGCCAATTTTATCTCCAAGATAATAATAGATTAGCTCTTCTAGAGCTTCCAATCAATGTTGTACTAATAATTCTTGTATGAACATTGGCTTCTCTGTCATCAAATAAAATAACCATAACCAAATCTTCAACTATTATCTTCAAATGAGTTTGCAGCATCTAGATGTGTAGTATCTATGAAGCCATTAAAATCATCATTATAGGCAAAAATTGCTCAAGTATCATGATTTTGGAAAATCCAATTTATCTCTACATTATTTTTATTTCTTTAATTAAGGCTTGACAAAGCTTAATTAAATATTTTGAAATACGACAGATACATGTCTAATGGCTTTCATACCACATCGGTAACAAATATTATCTTCACTCCTTGAATTGTTAGATTGAGAATCCTTATTATTCTCTTATTTATTTCCATAATAATGACGGTAATTATTCCGTCTTTTATCTCATCCTTTTCTTCAGTCATGACAATAATTTTAATTTTGCATTCTTTCAGGCATATCATGAATTGTTGCATTCACTTCAGGGAATGGAACAGAACCAATAAGACGAGCTTCATGACTTTTCATTAATAGTCCATTATTTTACTCAACCACAAATAGGCATGATATCATTCAGAGTATTTCTTAAAACTCCTTTTACAATATTACTATTGTAACAACAAATCTGAAACTTGAAAATTTGCTGGGATATTTTCATGAATAATATTTTCTCCTTATAATTTCAAAAAAGAATTAATTTCAAAAACTACAGAACTGTATTTATTTACAGTTTCAAATCTTGCAACTTCATGTGCATCTGCAGAACTGTATTCATTTACAGTTTCAAATCTTGCAACTTCATGTGCATCTGCAGAACTGTATTCATTTACAGTTTCAAATCTTGCAACTTCAAATGCATCTCAGAAATCGTACTTATTCTGAGTGTTCAAATCTTGCAACTTCAAATGCATCTCAGAACCATGTACTTATTTACTGCTTTCAAATCTTGCAACTTCATGTGAATCTGTAGAACTGTATTCATTTACAGTTTCAAATCTTGCAACTTCAGGTGCATTTAACAATATTTGTGGTGCAAAGCTAGCAACCACTATATACAATAAATAAAATCACAATCGTTAAAGCAACATAATATCTTATTATTTGATCGATTCTTAGATTCAATAAAACACATACCTTTCTATCATGATGCACTTACATTTCAAGATGGACAAGGTAAACTCCATTGTTGACAAAAACGTGCGAGGAGGTCGATCATTCTTTTCACTTTAGAATAGAAAACATAATGATACATAGTCTGCTGTCTTTCTTCTCAAAACGCAATACTTCGAGCGAATTCGTTTTTCGAGCAGAATCGTGCTGATAACGTGTTATAAAATAAAAAGAATATATCAGAGACAAAGAAGAAAACTAGAACAAGATCAATCAGAAGTTCTTCATTTAGTTGAGTGCATTACATATTTATAGTAGAAGGAGCATCTACTCTGATATGGAAATACAATGTATGATTCTTGCACACAATAAGATATTCTTGATATGGAAAGATAGATTGCCGCCCAAGATAGAAGGTGCATAGAATGGAAATATTGACTGCCAACATTGCGTGTTGAGATCATTTTAATCTTCAATTAAGATGGGAATGTGAATCATCAAGATTGTATGCTGAGGTTGTTGAGATCTTCAATTGGAAGTATTGTCTATTGAGGGTGATGGATATCCATAATCAATATTATTTATAACAGTATGCCATTAATGCGCCAATTAAAATGGCAATTAATAAGTGAATACGGCTATGTTTAGACATCGGATATGGCATTAAGTGTATGCTCAAGAAAATGTCATTTGTCCAATAATACGTTTGGATGCGTGTATTAATACAACAATCAATACACATATTTACTAACTATGGTCCCACTAACCTTAAATTTCAAACTATATCTTCATAAATCTCAAGTTGCCTAATTAGTAATCCTGTATTATTTTCCTTAAATATCTAAATGTATTAGGTTTAATCAGGACCTTAAATATATCTAAATCAACCATGGCCTTAAATATTAGGGTAAAATATCAAAATATATCAGGGTTAATCAAATCCTTAAATATCTAAATATATTTTTAAAAATCTCACATTCCTTAATTTATAAAGGTTAATCAAGGTGGGCAGGCCAGGTTAGGCCGGGCTATGTCAGGGTCGGGTTAGGGTTGGAGATTTTTATAACCTGGCAAAGTTGAGTAGGCTTAAGTTTCAATTTCAATCTCTAGAGTAGGGTTAGGTCCAAGGCTGACCCACCTAACCCGGCTTCTTTGTTTGTTTGTCTTCTTCTTCTTTCTTTTTTTCTTTCTTTTTTTTTTTTTTTTTTATTTTTATTGGGGCTGGGGTTATTAAATATGCCATCCGGAAAGGTCGAACCCCCCACATGGAGATATAGATCATACCACCCGATCAACCCTGCATTGGCCCTAGCCCGGCCTATTGACACTGCTAAATCTCCTCTCCATTATACAACCATTAATTTGCGGCACTATGCCTTCAACATGGTGCAGTTATCGTTCCAAGAATCATCTACCAAAAATAAAAAGGAATCTATTCTAAAGAAACTCTTTTAACTTTTTTAAGAAAGACACTCTTTTAATTAAGTTCAGATGCTATTGGAATTTTAGGAAACATATCTAATTAACTGAACAAATTAATTAGGTTAACATTTATTTCCACCACAACTTCCTATTTCGAATTCAGCAATAAGGAGCAATTTCATACCTTCTGTTCTTATGCGTCATTTATTCTTTGGCATCTTTGGTTGGCTCAATGTCATTTGGTACATGCTCATGGAAATATGTCTCTTTTAGTGCTTATTACTAATTTCAAGAGAGCATTCACAGAATTTCAGCAGCATATATTTTCATCATCTTCCATTCAGCGGGGAGCGAATTCTCATTTGCAGGCCCATGAGGCATCTCAAGCTAATTTGCATCTATCACCTACTATGTTGTCCAATTCTTTCCCTCTTGTAGGGGATCAAGATTTTTTGTTGTTTTGTGATGCAAATTTAACTCGGGATGGTAATACAGGAGGCATTGGTTATGCTCTAATCTCTCCAACAAAAAGGAGGTCCTTATGGCAGTTTGTTTACCTCTACATTTCCACCATGTGATCTCTAGTGAAGCACTTGCAATACGTCAAGCCTTGAAGGATGTTATTGATCTTGGTTACTGTCATCTCTGTGTCTTTACTGATAACCAATCTGTGGCTTCTTTTTTAATTAGAGTGGAAATATTCCTATTGAGATTGTGGGTATTTTGGAGGATTCATTACTTCTATCCTCCACTTGTGTTTCTTGTAATTTTTTTCATGTTTGTAGGGATGCCAATGGTTTGGCATATTCCCTAGCTAGGAAGGCTCTGTCTATTCCGAGTAAGACAGTTTGGCCGTTATCCAATCCTTGGTTGAGTAGTGTTTTGCCAACTGGGTGCTTTTCTCGGTAGTTGTTCCAAAAAGAATTAGAGAATAAATGTGAAGTTAAATCTTTGGCATGAGCATCTCCATCCAATATAAATAGGAAACCATTCATGGAGGTTCTCTCATTGAGAAAACCAGATCAATAGAACGCAAACCAAGCTATCTCTGCATATAACAAAGATCAATGGACGTAAGAACAATTCTGAGTTCTCTGCTTCTTCTTCTCTTAATTGCCCAAGTTTACAGCATTAGTGATGCTAAAAGTCCTTCAGGTAACACAATCTCACTGGTACAAAAATTAATAATAAATTATGTGTCTTGTTTTATTAAATTTTTAGCTCCTTGATCATTCATGTTTGTGTTAATTTTGGATCAGCAGCAGGAGGATTATTTGTACCGGTTGAAATGATGCAAGAGAGAGGAAGGCGCTGATTGGCTTCAAAGACCATTTCGACTGTGTGCCCCATGCAAGAGACCAGGTCGTTGTGGCACCACCGGGAATTGTTGCTATGGCATTAATTGCCATCTCCCCTGCAAGCCCTTTGGCACTTGTGCCCTTCAACCCGTAGCTTGCAATCGTAACTCATGCAAGTGAAGCAACTAGGCTCTCTTTGGCATAATTTATGTTTATTATCTAGAGTTTTTTACATGAGCCCCCTCCATTTTCATGGGAAACAAACCGCACCCCCTCTAAAATTAAAACCTTGCAATTACCCCCTCCCTCCAACATTAACCCCATTACTTAAGATCAGTTAACTAATCTTAATATGACCATATTACCCTCAAATATGGTAACGTTTGAATTTTTTATTTTCAAGAGTTTTTTACATGAGCCCCCTCCATTTTCATGGGAAACAAGGCGCACCCCCCTCTAAAATAAAAAAACCTTACAAATACCCCCTCCACCGGAAGAACATTTGACTAGAAGCAGTGCGTACCTCACTTGCATTTTTTTTTTTTTCTTCTTCTCCTCAAGATGAGGTACACACTGCTTCTCCTCAAATGTTCCTCCGGTGGTGATCGTGGGCGTTGATTGGTAGTAGTGATGATAGAACGAGGCATCATGAGTAACTGTGATGAGTGAAGTGGTATGACTTTGAAAATAAGAAGTTCAAACGTTACCATATTGAGAGTAATATGGTCATATTAAAATTATTTAACAGTCCTAAGTAACAGGGTTAACAGTGGAGGGGGTATTTGCAAGTTTTTTTTTTTTTAGAGGGGGTGCGCCTTGTTTCCCATGAAAATGGAGGGGGCTCATGTAAAAAGCTCTTGGAAATGAAGTTCAAACGTTACCATATTTGAGGGTAATATGGTTATATTAAGATTATTTAACAGTCCTAAGTAACGGAGTTAACAGTGGAGGGGCTATTTGCAAGGTTTTTATTCTAGAGGAGGTGCGATTTGTTTCTTATAAAAATGGAGGGGGCTCATGTAAAAAACTCTATTATCTATTTATGAATAATAAATTATGATAATAAGTTACAAGTGATAAACAAATTTCGTTTGATTATTAGTATACATAATACAATATATACAATAAATAGGTTCGGTATCATTGAGGGAATAATATATTATGTATCATTCATTTGGGATTTGGTTGGTTGAAACAAGGATTTCTTTTTTTGGGAACTTTAATATTTTTCTCCTACTTAAGTGGTAAAAAAATCATAAACATCACTTGATCTATTCATGAATTTATGTTTAAATCGATTAATTTTAATGAGAAACAGGTATCATAAATCATACCAAAAACATGGTTTTATGTTCATAGACCAAATAATCATAAATTTAAATTGTACCAAAGAAAGCCGCTTTCACATATCAATATAGTCCTCTCCTCTCCTCTCCTCTCCATGGAGATATGCTAATCTTGCATCATAAGCGCGCTGTCTTTGCTTCGTTTTTTAACAATAAAGAGAAAATTGTATTAACTTGATAAACAAGTACGTTGGTCTCATAGGTGCACATTCCTTCAACATCTATTCGTAGAGATATGCATTGCTTGTAAGTTTCAATTAGTAAACCATTTCACCAAAAAAAAATCTATTTTAAACCGTTCAAAACATACATTAGGAGTTTTGCTAATAATTCTAAGCATTTCCGTAATTACATGTAATGGCTATGTCTTAGTGCGAGGATTGGGTAGAAGATCAAGGACTTCTTGTGAATTACACCAAATTTCCTTAGCTTGGACTCACGGAAGGAGGACGTGATTTAAACCCGCTTGAAAAACTTGAGACTTTCAAAAAACATTGAAAGTTATAGCATCTCGTGGTAATGATCTAAAAAAACCCACCCCAAAAAAGATCATAAATCCATCCTGTTAGGTTCAGCCGTTTTAGTAGAAAACATGAAAAAGACAGCATTATAAACAACCAAAATCCATGGAAATATTCAGATTCTAGAAAAGACCCAAGGCTACCGTTTTAAGAAGGCTGCCCTGTTTTAAATACGTACCAAACTTCACATCAAGATATTCAGATCAATTTCACCAAACTCATTGTTTTGCTTGCATTATATTTTTTGAAGGAGAATCATAAGAACGAAAAAGAGGATTCATTTGGGAAGAAGACAGCTCTCCACCAGAAAATCTTTTTCTTGAAAAGCTTATTAAAAGAAAGTAAAGTAAAACGTTGATTTTAAATTTAATCGTCAAAGGCTTTCAAATTAGGCAATAAATAAATCAATGTTTTAAACACTCCAAAATAGAAGATGAGAGAGTGTAAGACATAGTGGAATTGAGAGACAAAGTATCATGGAAAAAAGGTTTTCTTTTTGGCCAAATTTTTTTTTTTTTCTACATTTTTTTTATGAGGTTCATCCGGGCCAGCTTGCGTGCAGCACGATTACATCCTCAAATTAATGCCGCCGAATGGGTGCGAACCCAAGACCTCCCCGTGGGAGGTAGAGTCTTTAACTGCTTTACTAACCTATCATTGGCATGGAAAAAAGGTTGAAAGTAGGAGAGAGTGTCCCTACAAGGAAGATAAAAAAAAAAAGTTTTCAAGGAGATCAAAGGGTTCCTATCCAAAAGTTTAACGGAAGACGAAGAAGAAAAAGATGAAGAATGACTGAGCAACATGGTGAAAGATAAAAGTAAATCTTATAACACTTTATACATTTACAATTTTGTCCTCAAGATTTTTGTGGGTTTTTAACATCGCATGAAAAGAAATGAAAGCGAAAAAAATAAAACAAATAAAAAAAACAGCCCTATATTGATGATTACTTTTATATTTTTCAGTCTTTTTGTTGAAAATATAATGTATCAAGGGAAATTGTATAAGACAAATAAAGTAGAATAATAAGTTGGAGAACTTATCTGTTTCAAAACATGAACAACCTCCTTGTCAAAAGCATAGTTACACACATCCATCTAGCGATACACAAACAAAAATTGGTGGAGTAGAGACGCGTCGGTGCTGGCCAGCACTTTTTTTAAAATATTTGAACGCCCTGATAGTGCTGCACATTGGTTCTGAGTGGGTACTATCCCCCAAAATCATTGATGCGTCCAAAATCTGCTCAGCCCTTGGATCTCCACGTGATGTCCTGCAAAACGAAAGCGTCAGATGTGGCCCGACCGCTGGGGTCGGGAGTCCACCTCCGAAGGCTAAGTCAGTTGATGAACTTAATCACAAACGGCTCTGCTAGAAGCACAGAGCTAATGAATGAAGAAACGGGAAAGGTGACCTAGATAGCAGGACGCTGATAGTTTAGGTCTATCGTATGTATCCTGAACCTGAGTCTTAGATAGTATTCTCCTTGATCGATTGATCCGTCCCTCACCTTGTATGGTAGTGAGGTTTATATAGAGTGTACCTTCGAATCTCCTTCGTTGGATGCACTCGAGCCTTCTTCAGGTAGTCGTTGGATCTCATTAGTAAGATCCGTTGAGCGATAGACTTCTACTAGTTTGGGCTAGTAGAGGACTCCTGAGATAACCGTTAGGTTATGCGATAGTTATCCCTTTGATAATGATTATCCGCAGCCGTCAGTTTGAGTCTGCTGTCATCAGGGTGATTACCCTAATCCATAAGTAAGATTAGGGCATGCTTGCAGCAGAATAATCTTTCTTCTTCAGCAAGCCATCTTCTGGATCCGGTTCGCTCGGGAGCGATTCGGTTTTCTCCGTCTCGACCGGGGTCGGGGGTCGGACCAGGTATGAACCCGGTCTGATCATAAACTCTCCATATCAATCATCAACCCTCCATCACAGACGATACACTCCGTAGTTAATAGATTAAGGGATCCAAAAATTACATTCACCAACCTGTTTTGACAATACAATTTAAAGGAAGAAAAAAAAAACAAAGCTTCTCAAACATAATGAGTGCAAAAAACAACCCCTCCCACCTTTATATAGGAGAGTAATAGGTAGATAGACACTGCCATAGATTGTCTCCAAAAACACATCTCTTCCCTTAAGGCGTGCTTGTTATCCCCCAAACTAGCCTCCCAAAAGAGACACTTGTTTGCTACTTAGGTGTCTATTTGGAAAAGACCCAACCATTTAAAAAAATGAAATTTTTGAATTTTTCAAATAAAACCATGAAATTACAGCAATCCTCTACAAAATTCAAAAGTTTTTTTAGAAAAAAAAACACTAAACTAGTGAAGATATAACTCACAATAGGACACGTTGTTATAGGTATCTTTCGAACTTGAATCTACACTAGGTCTAATGAACCTCATTATAGAGAACGAGTGAAGTCAGACTTGTTGAACCTTTCCTCAATGGCAAGCTCATCACCATATCCTATCGGTCCATTTTACGAGATAAATCCTTTTATATAAAACTTTTCTTTTGGACTTTTTTCCTCTAAAAGTGAATAGACCCTATTCCAGATCTCAGTCTCATGGATGTATAGAAATTCGTCTCTACAATTCTCATTGGAAAATGACCTTACTTCCTACATCTACTTAGGTCAGCTAGTGTGCACCACAATTAACACACCCCCACATTTTGTAGGTTTCGGCTAATTAAGAGCCAATTGCTTAACCACTTTCATTGTGATGGTTCTACTCTACCCTAATATTAGAATGAACTTTAGTAGTACTTTTCAAGTCATTCAATGATTTTGTTGTTTATCCTTTAAACCTAATTCTGGAAACCTTTTCACATAAGTTAGGAGTCCATCACATGACCTTGGATAGGCTTTCATAGCTCATTCCTCCAAATGACATCACATTAGTTATTTAAGGCTTTACGCAATATCTAGCCAAATATTCCTTGACTCCAGATTAATAGCACTATTTTGTTAGCCTCACTTGACATATTTATTTAAGACATAATGTCTACTCCATTGAAAGATCTATGCATCTAAGACATAATGTCTTTATGCCTCCACTTTTCATGTCATTTCCTTTCATGTAAATACTTTTCTTATTTAGACATGATTATCATCACATATCTTTCATTCTTTCCTTAGCCTTGTGTCTTTGGCTTTAGCGATCTTACAAAACAATAAACTAGTTTATTGCTCAGTGGAATTTATATTATCAATTCAAAATGAATTCCACATCGCAAGTTTAAACATATCGCCTTTAATTCAAAGGGGGGTTCCAAAAGCATAAGAAGCATATGGAATTTTCTTTTCAAGTTACTTATCTTACCAAAGTTGTCTTTTGAGAAGAGATTCACCATGTTATATGCATTTTCATGATGACATAAACCCTACAATTTGGGTTTACCACGTTTAAAATTCAATAGCCATACTCTATTGATATGTCCTTCATGGGTAAGTTATAACCACAACACACACAATACTAATTGAATTTGATAATATGTACTGTAATACATCATCACATGTATTGTATTACATCATTCACAGCCATTAAGCCCGACCAATTTTGCATGGAAATGCTATCTGCCACGATGGCTACACCTTGCCTCTGCTGGCTGTACAGGTGACACAATAGGTAGCTGCAATCTTTATTGCATGCTACTTGAATCACTTCCCTGCTTTATCAACAGTGCAGCAAACATCTTTTGAGTTGTTGTTTGTCATCCCAACTAATATAAAGATTCTTCACCAACAGAATCAATTTTTTCACACGGAAGTTCAGATTTTGAGAGCTCATATAACAAAAATACAATCTGCTTCCTCTTGTTTGACGATTCACAAGATATGAAGTTAGCAAAATGTACCCATGGTGTCTCTTTCGCCATTATCTTCTTAATAATAATCTTCATCATCTTTTGCTCGTAGAACTGCAAAGGAGAAATTGACTTTGGAAATACAGCCATACTTCAAAACCCTTCCTGGGTGAACTTAAGTTCATTTCTCCACTAGCAATGTCATTAGAACTTTTTCTGCGACTCATAACAATGATTATGATCCCAAGAACAAAAACTGGAGTTCCATATGGAAGGAAACTGTTTGTACAATCCAAAACAAATGAATTATAAGAAAATAAATAAATATGGACAGTGGCAACTCTTTGAAATTGGTTGTGTATTGATGCAACATGGAAAAGTAGTAGCTTATGCATCGAGGCAACTCTAGGAGTATGAGCACAATTATCCCACTTATTACGTTCAGTTGGTAGCAGTGGTCTTTGCTTTGAAGATATGGCGCCATTACCTTATGGAGAGAAGATAGTCATATTTACCGACCATAAAAAAGCTTAAAGTACTTCTTCACCCAGAAGGAGTTGAATATGAGACAACGTCGGTGGTTGGAGCTAGTAAAGGACTATGATTGTGACATTCAGTACCATTTGGGTAAAGAAAATTTGGTTGCCAATGTTTTGAGTAGAAAGAGCACCCGAGAAGTTATTGATCTTAATGCACTCGGCAAGCCTTTGTTGAATACATTATAGAGTTGGAGTTAGAGATTGTGCTAGAAGGTTCCGATGTGATCTTTGCCACTTTGACAGCAAGGCCTACCCTAAGAGACAGGATCATTACCTTACAACCTTTGGATCCAGTGTTGCAAGAGAAGATAGAGAATATTTCTTCGGATCCTCAAAAGGTAATTGATTTTTCTTTATCTTTCGATAATGCTTTAATGTATAGGGGAAGAATGTGTGTACCGGCGAATGAAGATCTTAGAAAAAGAGATCTTGAGTAAGGCACATCACTTCGTGTTCACTGTGTATCCCGGTAGCATCAAGATGTACAAGGACTTGAAGGAGCATTATTGGTGTGTTGGATTTAAAATTGATGTTGAGGACTTTGTGGCCAAGTGTGGAACTTGCCAAAGGGTAAAAAGTGTTCAACAACCATCTGCGGGTCTTTTGCAACCACTCCACGTGCCAAATTGGAAGTGAGAGGACATTACGATGGACTTTGTCACGGATTTGCCTCGGGCCAACAAAGCAAACAACACATTGTGGGTAGTAGTTGACAGATTGACAAAGTCTATGCACTTCATTCCTATGAAGATTTCCTTCACCATAGACAAATTGACAAAATTATATGTGGATAACATGGTGAGATTACATGGAGTGCCGGTAAGCATTGTGTCAGATCGAGATCCATGGTTCACATTAAGATTTTGGAAGAGTTTGCAAAAAGCTTTGGGTACCCAACTAAATTCGAGCACCGCTCATCATCCTCAAATAGATGGGCAATCTGAAAGAACCATAAAAATTTTGGAGGATCTGCTTCGTGCTTGTGTAGTTGACATGAGCGGAAGTTCGGATGAACACTTAGCATTGGTGGAGTTCACTTACAACAACAGTTATCAATTTACCATTGGCATTGCACTGTTCAAGCCTTTGTATGGAAAGACATGTAGAACACCCCTTTATTGGGATGAAGCCGGAGAGCAAAGAATTTTGGGCCTTGAGTTGATAGAAGCCACTGGAGCTATGGTTGACTTGATTAGGAAAGAATCAAGACAGCTCAGTCTAGGCAAAAGTCTTATGCAAACAAAAGAAGAATGTACCTTGAGTTTCGCGTAGGTGAAAGAACATTTATGAAAGTTTCACCAATGAGAGGCGTGATGAGGTTTAACATTAAGGGGAAGCTCAGTCCAAGGTATATATGCCCTTTTGAGATTATAGAGAAAGTGGGATCAGTTGCATATCAGTTGGCATTTCAACATCCTTGTTAGGTGTACTTGATGTGTTCCATGCTTCTATGCTTCGTCAATCCATAGAGAACCCGGAACACCTATTGCCACAAGAACTTGAGGGATTGAGTGCGGATTCGTCATATGAAGACGAGGCCGCTGAAATATTGGACCGAAATGACAAGCAACTCTGGAATCAAACCATACCATTGTTGAAGATTCAGTGGAAGAATCACACAATTGAGGAAGCCTCGTGGGAAAAAGAAGATGAAATGCGAGCAAAGTATCCTATCCTCTTTAGGGCCTCAGGTACGTCAATTTTGAGGACGAAATTTCTTTTAAGGGGGGAGGAATATGAAATCCCCCAGATTTCTAACCCTTTAACCTATGGTTTCAAAACCACGAACCCTGAACTCAAGTCGGTGATGACTATGGGCCATTAGAGTTTAGCCCAAAGGTTCGGAAGTGGATCCCTAATAGTGAATGACCCTAATGATGACTTGACCACTCTCCTAGAGTATAAGAGGAGAGAGAATGTCAGTCAAGAAGGCATTAAAGGTGATTTGACACGTCCGAAAATTGATGAAAGAGAATCCAAATGACAAGGTAAATATACCCAAACGTAGACACTTAAAAGACCTTTCATTCAAGCCGAAAAACACTAGAATTAGACCTTGATTGAGGGTCAACCAAGGGCCGGTCGATCAGACCAGTTGACCAATTTGGGTCGACCGCCCATCCCCAGTTTCAGGGCAATTTCAAGAATTGGGTTTAAAAACCCTATTTTATGACTCCACTCACCTTAGAACGCATTTTCTAATGCTAAAGTGGGGCTGAGGCTTGGAGAGGAGAAACCAAAGGAGATTCCGGATTCCATCCATGTGGTGACACTTTAAGACTCGAATCATCGCAAAAAACATTAAGAAAGGTGAGTGTTCTTCAACCTCACTTCTCTAAACCTAGGTTAATAGTGTTTTCTTCATAGTTTAATGTTAGAATTTAGTATTTGGAGTTATTAGGTAGCAATGAATGCCTTGTTATACTCTCCTTTATGTTTTCCATGGTTTTGAGAGTTGTTTATGCGATTTGTTGCGAATGATTTTGCGTTGAACCTCTCAGAGATGCCCATGAGCACTGCGAGAGCCAAATTTGGGGCTTTTCATTTGAGGACTAGTTGCGATGAATTTTTGATACTTTTAGGACCCTGTTATTGTTAATTAGAAGTCCCCAAAGTCTCGCTTCGATCTGATTTCGAATCGGAGGAGAAATTTGGATTTTTGGTCTAAACTAGGTAGAAGGGGGGGTTGAAGCCGTTCAACCAGTCCTGTAAGCCTATACAACTGGCCATTCAACCGGTTCTATCTGATAAGTGTATATTGGACTTCTTTTGATTCCCAATTAATACTTACTCTTTCTCTTATATAATAAGGGTTATTTTGAGCATAATTACCTACTCTTAAGTGTGAATTTTGGGACTTCAGAGAACAAAATCAATTTGAAAGGTGAAGAATAAACTTAACCATGTCTTGTATGTTGATAATGTTATTTCAATTTCATTATTTATATCTTGCTATATTTTTTATAACTGTCATCATATGATTGTGTGTGACTTTGCGCGAATAAAAGATAAAAATGTATGATTGGTTATTCTCTTTTTTTTTTTTTGAATCTTATGTTGATGATATGAGAATGTGTGGGTTTGGTTGAGACTTAGTTTCTCCCATTCTATTTACCAACTTGGGTTTTTGGTTCACCTATTACCCTAGTGGCCTTATATATGCATTTAGACTTAGGTACATGAATACTAGGTGTCTAGAAGTGTTGGGTTAGATGACCCTATGAGTGCTACTACCCTTATGGTAGGCATATTGAAATCGGTTAATCCGTGATGTTAGTGGCTAGGTCCTATAAGTGCCAAACAAGCCCACTGTCATCTTAGAATGGAAGAGTTGCAAATAATAGATAAGGGCTGATGGGCGCTCAAGACCTATAACCAACCCATGAGAGGACATGGAGAGCATCATTTCAATTATATGTGGATGACCATTGGGTTGAGGAATGGGATCTAATAGATGCCTCCCATTGAAGATATCATTCATAGATGGGAAAGATATTGAACAAAAAGATCACTAGGCGTGAGGGGAGATATCAGGACCATATGTAGTACAAGACCATATGACTATGCATTGGGCCTAGAGTTGTCCTTGATACATGCCAAATCTCATACCAAATGGTGGTGTGAGAGAGTGGTGACTTATACCCCAACCATGGATTGGCATGACCTTACTCAACAACTGCGGAGAACCCAATAGACGTATCTTTTGAGGGAGAGTGACTGAGACCTCCCAGAGGAGATTGGTGTTTAACTTAAAGCATGTCTACCATAGAGACTTTATGATAGAGTTAGAAGCATAACATCATAATCATTCATTTATCATATCATTGTCTTATATGTGTGATGTGAAAATTGTGAACAAATGCATGACATGATTGTTGAGTTGACCTCACTGAGTTTTGTGGAACTCATTCATTTATATGTGTATGTTTCCTTAGATTATTCTACAAGTTATGAGGACCCCACTCAAATGGAGGATCCGTTGCCATTAGATTATCATAAGGGATCAATTGTAGAAGAAGTGGACGCACATGACATTTCATGCCCATTTTAGGATTGCTCTTATGGAGTTGGCTTCCTGTATAGAATTTCTTAGATTACTTTCGCTACAAACAAACTACTTTTTTCTTTCAAACTCTGATGTTTATTTGATTAACCTTAGACATGGATGATTGTAAACATAATATTTCAAATTTCATGATTAGATATTTAAACTTGATTTAATATTGTCCTTGTATTATGCTATATCATATATTTGTATGGGCTTGTCACTGAGCCTTGGTCCTGTAGTGTATCACCCCCACGAGTATTTGGTATGACCAAATCCGGCTGGGTTGGGTGTGACAGAATGTCCTCCCCTTGCTATTGATTTGCAACTTTGAAAAGTAAGTCAAAGAGTATGTTCACACTTCCCAAAATATTCTATTAACACGCTGGTTCAAAGTTAGAAATAACCCTAGAGGTCCTATATCGAAAAGAGAAACAAAAGACCAACATTGCAGGGGGTGGTTGGTTAAGGTGGTTGACTGGGGAAACCAAGGTAGGGGCTGGTCACCCGAGGCGACCACGTCAATCAACCACCCTACGGGTACAGACAGAATCGACTCAGATTGATAGAAGGCTTCCAGATTGGGTTATAGACTACTCCAAAATTACCTAGAAAATTTTGAAATAATAATAGAACATGATCTATCATAGTTTAGACATCAATCAAAACAAAAGGACCGAAAACTAATGATTCCTATATTAGGTATTCTCCGAAATTGATCCAGAAGATTCACAGATAAGCCAAAGTGAATGGGGATTCATTCTAGAGTAAAGTGGATAGAAGAATTAGGTTGATATAGTAGCTAGGAGCCATCAACTTGATCTAGACAGTGGGAGGAGTTAATCATAGAAGAGAATTAGAAAGAAGAAGACGAATTCTAAACTTCGAGAAAGTAAATCGTCGTTCAAAAACTGTTTTGGATGACTTCCACACTATCTTTCACCTTCACGAAGAGTACTCTGACAAGTTTTGACGTCCTTTAATGACTTCTGATCATAACGAAACGCTTAGTACGAACATACCTTAAATAGGGCTTCAAAAACTAAAATTCCAATTTTGCCCTCTCAAAATCAGGTTGGTCGCTGAGGGCGACCAGGCTAATCAACCAGCCCTTGGAACTTAGTTCCAGAAGTAGTATCAAAGGCCCAAAAAGCCCGTGGCTCTGCCCTAGCTCCTACTCTACACTCCAAAAGGGTCTTACCTGATTTTCAGGACCTTCCTCATGTGTCATCTATGAACACTTGATCCATCTACCAAATCCATCAACGATCAAGTTAGATCTCCTTCCAAACTCTAATAGAACTCCCAACTCAACATCATCTCCATCCACTTCCATTGGTTTGGACTCCAATCCAATGGTCTCTGCCTGCATGGCTAACAATTTCCTTCTACCCGCTCTTCGGGTTCTTGGACCTACAATATGGATTTTCATTTTAGGATCTTAGGGGATTTCACAGGCCTACTGACGTATCATTCATGGTAGGGTTACATATGTTGAAGGATGCACTCATGGGTGTCCAATAGTTGATAACCATCCCCTATAAGGAGACATAAGAGGCATTTGCCCTATCATATGTGGATACCATAGGGTTAGGGGGTGCTAATCCAACAATCAGTAGCCATTCAGTGAGGATATAAAAACTCCTAGGTGGAGAAGGAAGGACACTGAACCAAATGTCACAAGGCATGGGGTAAGGTTTCAAGACTACATGTAGTATGTTACCTTTATGACCCTGCATTGGGCTAGTATAGAGATTAGATCATGGCAAGAGTAAAATCAATAACAAGTATGAGAGATTACTAACCTTCAATGAAGAACAATCGATGAAGAACTTGTGAACTTGCAAGTAGATCTTCTTCAACACTAAGAGGGGCTTTGAGGGGGGTTCTTCACATTCTCTAAGGGTTTTAGAAACAAAAGAGGCTAAGAAACATGTAGTTCTAATATATAGAGCACCAAAAGACCTAAACAGAGGATTTTCAAAGATTTGGTCCCGGTTGGTTGATTGGCTAGTCGACTGGCCCAATCAACCAAGCATGACAGTAAGGCCTAAATAGGGATATCAAGGTCCAAACCTCTTTCAAATTTAATGGGCTTCTCCCAACTCAACATATGACTTACCTAGTATGGAGGAATGCCTTCAAATCATGTCCAACTAGGCTTAGGTCCATCAACTAATCTCATCCAAGGTTTAAAGTATCTCACGATACCATGCGATACTAGCCGATACGTATCCATATTTGACCCAACCGATACGATACATCTCGATACGTCTCTCCATTGAATTACACTAAAATACATTAGTTAGAGTGATACAATACTCGATACAAGATGATACGTCTCTTAAAATCACTTGACCAATACGATACTCGATACCGATACTTTAAACCTTGATCTCATCTTCATCAAGGTGCAATTTCATTTCCAAATCTACCAAAGCTTCCAAGTATGGAATACCATCATCAACTTCCATGGGTTCTGGTTCAAACACCATGTCTTCCACTGAGATGGCCCATAGTTGACTTCTTCCTTCACTTCGGGTCTTCGGACCTACAAACAACAGGGTTTCCAGGTCAAGGTTAGGGCTGGATTTCACATATGCAACCCTACCAATGAATGGCCCCCACAATAAGGTTGTGTCCCCTCACGGATTGGTTATCGGTCTTGAGAGCCCACCACCCCACACTGATACCATGGGTCACTCGACATCAATACCCATGCCAATAGGGTGTGATATGACGGGGTTTCTAACCGAACTCCACTAGACTTCCTAGTTATGGCATCCAGTAATCATGAAAAGTGTCGAGGGGCATCATAGGATTGTGTTTCATACCACCTCCACTAATGTCCCAAGACAGAAGCACCCAAATAGGTATTCCACAATTCACAATCAAAACTTTCATTCACGTAGCAAGAAGGTTCAACCACATTCTCAACTCATAAATAAGTCTAAGTCCATGAGTCACATGTTAATCCATATATCAAGTGCATCATTAATCACTTATATACTAAAATTTCGAAGTCATAATAATCATTCTTAAACCCTAAAACAACAACATGTAAACATATAAGCAAGTTTCATAACAACCGAGAAAGTAACAATGGTTATGTGCAAGTGAACGTCCTCACCTTGCTATTGATTTGCAACCTTATAACTAAGTCAAAGAGTATGTTCACGCTTCCCAAAAAGTCCTATTAACATGTTGGTTCAAAGTTAGAAATAACCCTAGAGGTATGACATTGAAAAGAGAAACAAACGACCAACACTGCAGGGTGTAGTTGGTCGGGTTGGGGCAACCAGGGCAAGGGACTAGAGCATGGGCTGGTCACTTGGGGCAACCTAGCCATTCAACTAGCCTCTGTGTACTGATAGATTTGACTCAGATTGTCAGAAAGCTTCCTAAATGGGTTCTAAACCACTCTGAAAATACTTAGAAAATTTGGAACTCATACTAGAACATAATCTATCATAGTTTAGACATCCAACAAAGTGAAAAGTGTGAAAACCTAACGAATCATATATTAGGTCTTCTCCGAAATCGATCTGAAAGATTCACGAATGAGCCAGAGTGAATGGGGATTCACTCTAGAGAAAAGAGGGTAGAAGAAGTAGGTTGATACAATAACTAGAAGCCTTCAACTAGGTGTTGGCAGTATGAAGGAATCAATCATATATAGAAGAGAACTAGAACGAAGAAGATAAATACTAACCTTTAAGGAAGAAAATTGCCATTCGAAAACCTTAATGGATGCTCTCCACACTGTCTTTCACCTTGAGGAGTGTTCTATGATGAGTTCTCACGTTCTCTGACAGCTTTAGATCACAATGACACATTTTAGAATGAAAACACATTAAATAGGGCTTCATAAATCAATTTTTCAAAATTGCCCTTTTCTCCTGAACCAGGCTGGTGGCCCAGGGCAACCAGGGCAGGCAACCGGCCCTTAGAACTTGTGTTCCAGGAGCAAAGCCAAGGCCCTGAATGACCAAGCTTTGCCCTAGTTCCTATTATATGCTATAGAAGAGTCCTATCTAATTTTTCGAGACCTTCTACACGTGTCATCACAGTATACTTGATCCATCTACCAAGTCCGTCACCATCCGAATTAGATTTCCTTCCAAATTCTCCATCTAATTCCTATGCTAGAAAAGGAAGAGGTAGAAGAGTTGTTGATGGCACCAAGTTCAGGGTTGGCAACACTAGAGTCAACAGAGAAGGTTTGCAGGAGGGCAGCAGCATTAGGTTGCAGGAGATCAGTAGAAGGCAACAAATGGTGTGCGGAATCTAAATGAGTGTAAGTGTCACACCCCACCCGCCAGTCTTAGTTACCCGCCCGACAACCCGTGGGAGTGATTCGTCACAGGATCCACGGTTTTAGTCTATCAATAATAATAAATGCAAGTAAAGACAATCATGAGCAAGAATAAGTTTAATAATTAAATAAAAAGATTACAGGAGTCCAAATACTCCAATAAAATAATCAAGGAAAGTGATACGGAATCTTTATGGTTAAACGGGTATAACCCGGTTGACCTGCGTCCAACCCGGGACACCCGTTGTCTACCTCCCATTTCATTATCAGACTGGGTCCGAGTGGGGCTTCACATATAGTAAGGACGTGACCGACTGGGACGGATGAGACGCACATCCCAAATAAGGCGGTCTTTCCCAATAAGGATAGTCAACTCTGCTACCGACTGTGCTGGAGCCAATAACAGAAAGGCGAGATCTCCGGATAGGCAACGGCTCTTGTCGGGCTAACTTACCAAATACATAGAAGGTAACACTTACAATATAAAAACAATGGCATACCCCTTCGATAAGCATCCAATACACTTTGAGTATAATCTTGTGTAGCTTTTACACGAGACCTCACTCTATTCGTCATCTAACTTTGTCATCGGAGGCGGCTGCCCGGCACACAAGCCGGCCCGCATCTAACCTTTCTTGCAGGACTCATCGTCTCGGATATGAGAGGAGGCTCAGTCGGATCTAGAAGCATAATTGATCCGCATCAGAAAGAATAAATAATAAAAAAGAATACGAGTTCAGCGGAAGCAATCAAAAAGAGTTATATGATTTTCTTACCAGTTTCTTTCTCTAAAGTTAGATAATGTTTTTCATGAATTTCTAGAAAAGGGGTTCTCCAATTCCTCTCCATACGGTGAGCAAACTACCTTGCAACTTGTCTCCTCCGTCCATCAATGGGTGCTATATGGGCATTCCATGCACTCGCAAGAGCTCCCACACAGGCTATCTCCATTTCCCATTGCCGGTGCCACATCTTCTGGCGTATATCCTCCATCTGTACAAGCTAATAAAACATAGACAAATAAAGGAATGAGTTCTGGAGAACTCAGTAAGAACAAACAATGATTCCCATCCATATGTCAAACCAATCAGAAAATGCATTTATGATATGTATAGGTGCAAAGTATGAATACCGCTAAGATCTAACTATGCAAGTCTCTAACAGTTGACATGCTTTAAGGTATAACACCAGCCCTCCTCTAGGTAGGTCTAGTCACTCTAATCTGGCATGGACTGGTTATCTCTGTAGGGATCCTGGGTAAAATGGAAAGTCCTCACCTGGCTCTCAAACCATAGTTGGGATTAAGTCAACACTCTCTCACCACGACCATTGGCATGAGTACTGGCGCATGTCGAGGTTTCTAATCCAATGCAAGTCATATGGTAACATACTACATGAAGTCCAGATACATCCCCTATGGCACCAACCAACTCGGATCAGTATCCTTCGCAACCTAGGAACGAGAACCCTCACAGACTGGCTACTGCTGTTGGACTCCATTCCATAACCCTATGGTCATCCACATATTGTTGGGGCGGAATGCTCTCATGACTCCTCACGACACCCGGTCCGTTCCTTGGACGTCCATGAGCCCAACCCTAACATATGCAACCCTACCATTGTATGACCAACAGTGAACCATCGTCACATCATTGTTGTCACGGGTCATCCGGCTTCAATTCCCCTACCGAAAGGGTAGTAGCATGTGAGGTACCTAGCCATGCAACTCTAAACTCTACCTAGGTATGTCATCAAGTAGTTATGACAATGCTAGAGACATCAGTGAGCATGTGTCCCATACCACAGCCCTCTGATATCCCAAGCTAAGATATCCTAATGGAATACCCTTTCATCAGAACCACATATCATCAACCATCATCATATCACATTCATAATTGACAAAGTATATGTAAAGACAGTACAAACAACAAGCATATAATAAGATCAGCATGCTAAACAAGGTTACAGCAGTATATGAAATGAAAGGACAAAAATAACAGACACTGGACTAGCATGTTTAAGTCATTTCACAAAAACATGATTGTATGTCCTTACCTGTAAATAAGTAGAATTCCTCTAACTTGCAAACCAGGAACAATTATAAGACTTTTATTTGAAACAGAGAACACCTATATAAAGGGTTACAATAAGGTATAAGTCGAATGAATCAAATCGGATCAAAACCAAAAGTCATTTGGTCACTGGAAACCAGCCAGTCGCTTAGGCTGAGCGACTGCCACTAGTGACCGCCCCAAAAACAAAGAGTTTCAATCCGAAACTTAGGCTTCTGATCATACGATTTCAATCCGAATTTTGAATGATCATAGTCCGAATTTCAAATCTATCATTCCCATAACCAAGGGTGATACTAAATCTAACCAATGACATCAATTTGGTTTTCCATAATCCTCCCTCTTGATTAGATCAGCCCTATTCACGAAAGCAGGGTTTCGTTTTCGGATCTGATCTCACCAAGATCATCAAAAAGGTAGACAATGCAATAGAAGGATCATGAACAACCAACAAGGAATACTAATCAACTTTTATCATAGCTAAAGTGAAGTATGAGTGAACATGGAATCACTTGCCTCAACCAGATCAGCTAGGAAGGACAATAGAACCTTCTGGAACACTAACAGCACTTCAAATCACCTTCCAGCACGTCTTCACAGCCGTCTAACCTCCAAAAACAGCAATCCCGAATATAATATTCGTAAAATAGGTGAGGGTTGCTATTTATAGAAGTCTGGGGGCAAAATAGGGCAAAACCCCACAACCAGGACCAGGCGGTCGCTTGGGGCGATCGCTTGGTCTAATCAACCGCCACTAGCAACCGGCCCCAAGTATATTTCTATACAAGGGTGGTTTGTTCAGGGGGTTGATGTCCAAGTACAACCTAACCCTAATGAACACATGGGGGAAGTCTTACCTTCATTCCGGACATCTCCAGACCTCACTTGCCTTACAGAAGTCCAACTACCAAGCAAGGCAGGCTCTTCATCAAGAGAATTCAGATCCATGGGTTCAGGGTATGGATCATGGACTTCTATCCGGACACTCCACAAATTTACCTGGCTAGACCTTTAGGTTCTCGGACATGCAATATGGATCTCGGGTTAGAAATACGGGGGTTGTTACAGTAAGGCTGCAGCATGGGAGCTGGAGCAATGACTGTCGAAGAGGGGTTGATCATAGGAACAAAGATAGATGCCTTAGGTGGCAACCTTCTGGTTGAACAATGATGGCTCTAACAGTCAGACCCAAAGGTGGTGGATGGTTACAAAGGGATGAGTGTGGTTGGTTGTGAGATTTACGGTATTTTGGGTGGAGATGGGAAGGGAAGGCTGGTTTGCCAAAGAGAGAAGGGTTGTAGGGGTGGTATATAAAGGGAGGTGGGGGGCTTATGAAGTAGTCACAAGTAGAATAGTCGAATGCCTTGTAGTGAAGGAAAAGGGTAGGGAGGTCTTCGAAGTGAATAACTTGATTGAAGCCGAGTTTATATTCTTCCTAACAAAAACCAAAGTGGGCAACGTGAACAAAGCAGAGACCTCCACACATATTTTAGAAATCCAATGACACTCTTGCTTATAGGTGTTTATTTCCATGCGGAGTGGCTTATTGATGAGAGAGGCAATGTGGCAAAGGCAATTGGAATTCCAGAAATGCCACGAGAGGAACAAGGACATGTTTAAACCTTGAGGTGGCTCAGTTGGAAAAAGACCAACGCTTCCACGTAGGAGGTCAAAGTTTGAACTCCCTCGGGGCCAAGGGCGAACCCCACCTATATTAATTATATAAAGCTCCCATGAGGATGTAGTCGAGGTGTGCATAAGTTGGCCTGGATGAACCTCAGATCCCCCACCCCCACAAAAAAAAGAGGACTTGAAGAAATTTTGAAATTTTGAAAAATACTTAAGTATCAATAATGTTTGCTAAGGGTATCAATTTGGTATAAAACCCATATTTGGTTCAGTATCCATATGGTATCAAATAAAATTACCTCATACCATTACTATATTAAACACATTATTGTGCAAGTATGTCATCCCATTATTGTACCATATTTTTTTCACTACAAATGGTACCGATATTCAATAAAGTATAGTTGCGGTATGGTTCATTTGTCAATGTAATATAGTAAATTTCAGAAAGTGTAAATGCAATAGTTTGCATACTCAGGGGATTTGTACGTAAGTTTCTTTTAAAATAAATATAAGAAAATCAAAGACTAAGAGCAGTTTTTTTTCTTTTTTCGTTTTTTTGAGGGGGAGAGGGAGAAGAAGGGGAAATTGCTAATTAAATTCTCAAGTCTCAACCCTAACCCTTACAAATAAGATTGTAAATATATATATATATACCTGATGCATCCAAAATCTGCTCAACCCTCCGATTGTTCAATGATGACCTACAAAACAATCGTTAGATATGGCCTGACCGTTGGGGTCGGGAGTCCACCTCCGAAGGCTAAGTTAGTTGATGAACTGATCACAAAGGCTCTGCTTGAGTACAGAGTAGAAGTACGAATACGAATATTGGGAATACGATTCAGTTACCTTTCTTGTACATAGGTCATGTCTTATATAGTGTTTACCTTCTAATCTCCTTCGTTGGATTTATTCAAGCCTTCTTCGGGTGACCATCCGATTTTAACGGTTAGATCCGTTGGTGGGGTAGTGGATAACTTCCTTTGTTAGCATGATCATAGTGCGGCAGTTATCCGAGTAAGCACGATCGTTTGCTCCCGTAAGTGCCATTAACAGTCTCCTTGACAAGCGTCCACTCCGAGAATTGCGGATTCGGGCGTGCTTGTTGACTGAGTTAGGTTTCTTCCTCAGCAGCTATCTTCAATCCCAGCCAGCTCAGATGTGAGTCAGTCTGTTTCTTCCCGACCAGGGTGTCACGACCCTAGTTTTCACAGGCTTGGTGGGGCCCACATCATAACATTCAACTAGGGCACGTGACAGCCCTACTTCATTAACACCTCTTTATAATAAATAAAAACAAAATGCTAGACAAAACATTTTTCCCGGCAAAAGAATATATATATATATATATACACAGTCCAGTTATACAAACATCAAATGTAACGAAAGGAATATGAGATTCTACCTTCATCTTTAAAGGCATTGACAGGTGGCAACATCTTGCCTTTATCATGAATTTGAGTACCTGTCAACATTTACAATAATGAGCTTTGCGGCCCAGTAAGCAATAAAGACAACCATGTAAGTAAGTCAGGCAATTCATTATGCATCGATTATCACATCAAAATCATATAACATCATACATTCCAAACTTTCCTTTCTTTTCTTCTTTTCCTTTATCATTTTCCTGTCCCTTTTTCCTTTTCTTTTCCTTTTCCTTTTTCCTTTTTCATTAAACTAGACCTAAGCGCTACCTCGTAGAGCACCATCGGTCTCCCCGTGGCTCGCTCCCCGTGGCTCGCTCACCCCGTGGCTCGGTCTCTTGGCTCAAGGCCGGTGTTCTCTATAGGAGGCCATCATCAGTCTAGGATATCTTTCCACTTTTCAGTCTCGCTTCATGCCCTCCCATTTGGGTACATAAGTACCAGGTCTTACGGAAGCCATTACATTTTATTCCTTTCTTTATTTCTTTTATTTCCTTGCTTTTCACTTTTCAGTCTTGCTTCATGCCCTCCCATTTGGGTACATAAGTACCAGGTCTTACAGAAGCCTTTAAAATTTTATTCTCTTACTCTTTCTTATATTCACTTTCAAAATTGCCTTACCATGCTCTGCATATTTCCATGTACATTTTTCATTTCAAACATCATTCAGTTTCATCTGAACACAATTCATGCAATTCAATCATTTAAATATAAGAGCATGACAATTCCATATCTGATAAGCATAAGCATCATTCAGTCTCATCTGAACACAGTCATCATTTACATATGGGAGCATGATAATTTACATTTAACATGCATAAACATCCTTGCAAATTCATGATTAACAGTTCAAACACACTATCCATATTCCATTTCAACCAATTCAATCTCATCATTGAACTGTCATCCAATTCCATGCATTTTGTTCAATACACAAATTGCATCATCGAATAAATAACATAGACTTTATGTTGCCATGTGTATGCTACATATCTATTAAAGAAAAACACCAACTTATCATACATAGGTTGGTCAATATTACTTACCTGTTCCGTGCATGTCCTGACCTTGGTTCCATCATAATTCGCTCTCCTTGCATCTCGATCGATCAACGAAAATTACGAAAACACAGGGGCCAACAGGGAATTTTCCCCCCTTTTTATATTATTTTCTCTCTCTCTCCTCCTTTCTCTCTCCTCCCCACGGTTTTCTTCTCTCTCCTTTCTTGTCTTCCTCTTCTGTCTCCCCCCCTCTCTCTCCCTCTTCTCCCCACTCCTTCTCTCTCCTCTTCCTTTAATGGCTTCCCTCCACTTTCTCTATTTCTCTCATTTCTCTCCTCTCTCCTCTGCTTCCACTCCTTCTCTCTCCTCTTCTCCACGTTCTCCTCTAAGGCCTTTAATGGCTGCCCTTTATCTCTATTTCCCTCTATGCTTCACTTCACTTCCACTTCTCTCTCCTCTAGCTCACTTTTCTTTCTCTCCTCTTGCACGTTCTGTCTCTTCTCTCTCTCTCCTCCTCTCCTCTTAATTGCTTGGTACTTCTCTTTCTCTTATTCGCCTTTTCTTTCTTCTCTATCCTCGGCTTCAAACTGTTTCTCTCCAACCGATTTCGCAAATCTCCAACCCTTCGCTTTTCTCTCCTTTCTTCTACTCTTCTTCTCTTGCTTCTCCTGCACAATTCTCTTCTCCTCTGCCTTCGTCTCTCTCTGTATATATATATATTTGTTTCTCACTTCTCCCTTTTCACTTCTCCTTTGCTCCTCTAATGGCTTCCGCTCCCTCTCTCTCTCTCCTCTTTAGTCGGTTCATCCCTCTTAGTCGGTCCTCTTAAGTCGGTTAATATATATAATATAATATAATATATATATATATATATATATATATATATATATATATATATATATATATATATATATATATTTATATATATATATATATAATTATACATATAATATATATTTAATTATAGGACTAATGGGCTTTGTTATGGGCTTGTGGGCCCACTGTAATATCTTATGCAGGGCCCACTTTCAGGTGCTAATATTCATACCTCTAGGTCCAGAAATTTACGCTGATCATTTCCTCACTTTCGGTTCAGTCTAATTCCACTGTTGTGGGACCCACAAATGATGTCTGACCTCAATCACAATGACACGTTCGCCCACAATAATAATATAATACTAGAAAAAGATGCGGGGCATTACACAAGGTCTAGGGTCGAACCAACGGCGAACCCGGTTCGACAATGGTTTTTCCAATATCAATACCCATTTATGAGAATCTATATTTAAATAATAACTATTTGAATACCATTCAAATTTGTCTAAATCTGCTGGAAAATTGATAAGAAATTATTAGAATCTGTTTAAATGTAATAGGATGCAGATAGATATGATAATGCCAGTAGCCCACTTGGTTTATTCACATCCCTACCCTAGGTTAGCTTTAGATGCATTTTAAGGTCCCACATTTTAACTTGATGAGGTGGGACGACCCTCTTCGCTAGATGTATGCTGTGGAGGGTAAAGGTAGCATTATACGCTACCCCCTAAGAGTTGTTGAACTTAATAACTTGCTTGTTGCCAATGTGTTAATGGGTCATTTCGGTCAAGGTTTAAAGTATTGGTATCGAGTATCGTATCGGTCAAGTGATTTTAAGAGACGTATAGTCTTGTATCGAGTATTGTATCACTCTGACTAATGTATTTTAGTGTAATTCAATGGAGAGACGTATCGAGATGTATCGTATCGGTTGGGTCAAATATGGATATGTATCGGCTAGTATCGCATGGTATCGTGAGATACTTTAAACCTTGATTTCGGTGAGATTTTCTCAATATCCATTTTTGTTTTTAAAGAAACCATAACCAATCCATTAATGATTATTTGAGCTTTGGTTTGAATCTAAATGAATTCTTTTGAGTCTAGTTTGATGGTTTATCAAAAGGTCCCATCGAGTTTAAGCAAAGGATATGGTATTGTAAATTTAAAATATTTACAACCTCTTGAATTTAAAATAGAAAAATTTAGAATTACAAGTACATCCCACCCTTTTAACATACAATGTTAGATTTAATTGGGTTTACATTGTGCAATCTTCGTGGCTACAAATACAAATCTAAGGTATATGGGTATGTTGGTCATAAAAATGATGACGTGTTCTCAAATTGATTGTATTTGGGGTTGCCATTAGACAGCAAATATAAAATGTCATTTTTGTTATAAATAATATTGATTGTGGATATCCATCATCCCCCAATAGACAATACTTCCAATTGAAGATCTCAACCACCTCAGCATACAATCTTGGTGATTCACATTCCCATCTTAATTGAAAATTACCGTGATCTCAACACACAATGTTGGCAGTCAATATTTCCATTCTATGCACCTTCTATCTTGGGCGGCAATCTATCTTTCCATATCAAGAATATCTTATTATGTACAAGAATCATATATTGTATTTCCATATCAGAGTAGATGCTCCTTCCACTATAAATATGTAATGCACTCAACTGAATGAATTAGTTCTGATTGAACTCATCTTGTCTTTCTTCTTTGTATTCAATATCTTCTTTATTTTATAACACGTTATCAACACGATTCCGCTCGAAGTAATTGTGAACGACTTCACTAGAAATATTGCATTTTGAGAAGAAAGACAGCAGACTATGTATCATTATGTTTTCTATTCCAAAGTGAAAAGAATGATCGACCTCCTCACACGTTTTTGTAAACAATGGAGTTTACCTTGTCCATCTTAAAATGTAAGTGCATCATGATAAAAAGGTATGTGTTTTATTGAATCTAAGAATCAAACAAATAATAAGATATTAGATTTCCTTAACAATTGTGATTTGTCATTAACAATTGATTTTATTTATTGTATATAGTGGTTGCTAGCTTTGCACCACAAATATTATTAAATGCACCTGAAGTTGCAATATTTGAAACTGTAAATAAATACAGTTCTACAGATGCACATGAAGTTGCAAAATTTGAAACTGTAAATGAGTACAGTTCTGCAAATGCACATGAAGTTGCAAGATTTGAAACTGTAAATAAATATACGTTCTGTAGTTTTTTAAATTAATTCTCTTTTGAAATTATAAGGAGAAAATATTATTCATGAAAATATCCCAGCAAATTTTCAAGTTTCAGATTTGTTGTTACAATAGTAATATTGTAAAAGGAGTTTTAAGAAATATTCTGAATGATATCATGCCTATTTGTGGCTGAGTAAAATAATGGACTATTAATGAAAAGTCATGAAACTCGTCTTATTAGTTCTGTTCCATTCCCTGAAGTGAATGCAACAATTCATGATATTGCCTGAAAGAAGGCAAAATTAAAATTATGGTCATGACTGTGGAAGAGGATGAGGCAAAAGACGGAATAATTACCGTCATTATTATGAAAATAAATAAGAAAACAATAAGGATTTTCAATATAACAATTCAAGAAGTAAAGATAATATTTGTTACCGATGTGGTATGAAAGCTATTAGACATGTATCTGTTACTCTACAATATTTAATTAAGCTTTGTCAAGTCTTAATTAAAAAATAAAAATAATGTGGAGATAAATTGAATTTTTCAAAATCATGATACTTTAGCAATTTTTACCTATAAAATGAATGATTTTGATGGCCTCACAGATACTACACATTTAGAAGTTGCAAACTTCTTTGAAGATAATAGTTGAATATTTGAATATTTCATCTCATATGTTAGTTTATCTTAAATTTAATCTTTTTCCTCTATAATTTTTTTTTATTGACTTTCTATATATCTTTTAATATATTTTGTTTCATTTTGATGAAGAATGTGAATATTCTCTTATATGCTGTAACGCATATTATACTAAGAGAAAAATATACATATTTCTCTTATTTGATGATGCAGAAGCCAATGTTCATATAAAATCGGTAGTACAACATTGATTGGAAGCTTCGGAAGGCTAATCTATTATTATCTGGAAGATAAAATTGGCTAAGAATAATTCATTATTTTGTAGTAAGTCTCAAAGAAACTTATTAAGTTTCAAAGCTATTTGCCAAAATGATAATCAGATTGAGACTACAAATAATGGTATAAGTAAATGTAAATACAAAGGTATTAGATATTTCTCCCAATTTGTACTACATGAATATTCGCATGGTTGAAACACATGCTTGGATAAATCAAATGAATATTGATTCCAATAATTTTATTATTTGGCATGACCGGTTGGATAATCCCGGATCAAGTATAATGTGAAAAATTATTGAAAATTCAATTGTCATCCATTGAAAAACCAGAAGATTCTTCAATTAAGTGAATTTTCTTGTATTGCTTGTTCTCAAGAAAAATTTATTATTAAATATTCACCAGCTAAAGTTGAGATTGAACATTCTATGTTTTTGAAACGTATAGAAGGTGAAATATATGGGCCCATTCACCCATCATGTGGACCATTCAGATAATATATGATTTTGTAGATACATCTATAAAGTAGTCACATGTATGTTCATTATGAACTCGCAATTTGGTGTTTGCGAGATTGTTTGCTCAAATAATGAGATTAAGAGCATAATTTATGGATTATAAGATAAAGACAGTTTGTCTTGATAATACTGGTGAATTTACATCTCAGGCTTTATGATTATTGTATAACAACTGAGATCACAGTTGAATAACCTTTGTTTATATTTATATCCAAAATGATTTAGCAAAATCATTTATTAAATGTCTCAAATTAATAGCTAAACCATTGGTTATGAGAACAAAGCATCATTTGTACGCATCAAGCTAAAAAGATTGTCATAAATTCTCCCTATTACAATTGGTTTATGGTCAGAAGCCAAATATTTCTCATCTTAAAATTTTTGGATGTGCGGCTTAAATTCCAATTGCTCCACCACAACACACAAAGATGAGTCCCAAAATAAAGTTTGGGAATATATGTTAGATAAAAATCTCCTTATATAATTCAATATATTGCTAAGGATAGGAGATTTATTTAATGTAATACTTGCTGAGTATTATTTTGATGAATTAATTTTTCCAACATGAGGTGGAGAGAATAAACAGTTGGAAAAAGAGATTGATTGTATGCATTATCATTATCTCATTAGATCCTCGCACTGAGCATTGCGAACTTGAAGTTCGAAGGATAATGCAATAAATATTATGAATCAACTGCCAGATTTGCTGACCTGCTAAGAGTTACTAAATCTCATATTCCAACTGTAAATGCTCCAATTAGAATTGATGTCCCAGTAGGACAATCTATCAGTGCAAATGAAATTAAACCACGTTTAAAACGTGGAAAATCAATCGGTTCTAATGATAAAATCCTAGAAAAAGAAATGAGCAAATGATCAAGATGATAATAATATGGAGACAATTGATTATGAAGATCCTGAAGACATAACTTTCTATAAAATCCCAGAAAGAGGTTCAGTAATTGCGAAAATAATGAAGAGATCTCAATTAGTTATGTCATTGCAGGAAAAATGATGGAACCGAAAATATAAAGTTGTCGACAACAATTTTTGCATATAATGTTTTTGTTGAAATAATGCAACAAGACGAGGATCTTGAATATAAATTTGTTGATGAATATAAATCAAGAAATGATTGGCCAAAATGTAGAGACGCAATTCAAGCAGAATTGAATTCGCTTGAAAAATAAAGTTTTTGGATCTATAGTCCAGCATGGGAAGGTATAAAGCCAGTGGGGTACAATTGAGTTTTCTGCGAAAAATGAAATGAGAAAAAAAATGAAATAGTGATATATAAAGCATGAATTATGGTACAAAAATTTTCGCAGATGCCTGGCATTGATTACATGGAAACATGTTCTCTTGTGGTGGATGCAATCACCTTCAAATATCTTATTAATCTGGCAGTATATGAAAATTTTGACATGCGTCTAATGGATATTATTACAGCCTATTTATATGGCTCACTCGAGTGTGAAATATATATGAAAATCCTTGAAGGATTCAAAATGCCTGAAGCACATAAAAATTCCTAGGAAGTTTGTTCAATATGGCTTCAGAGATGATTATGACATATATGATATAATCTCCTTAGTGGATATTTACTAAATGAAAAGTATAAAAATGATCCAATTTATTATTGTGCCTTTATTAAGGATATGGATCTAATTTTAGTAAGCGTATATGATGATGCAGTAGATTATTTGAAGAAAGTTGAAATGAAAATCTTGAAAAGACAATGTTTTGTCTTGACTTGTAAATTGAGCATTTGACGAATGAAATATTCGTCATCAATCAACTTATATAGATTGACTTGTAAATTGAGCATTTGACGAATGAAATATTCGTTCATCAATCAACTTATATAGAGAATATTTTGACGAGATTTTATCTAGATAAAATACATCCATTGAGTACCCCAATGGTTGTGAGATTGCTCAATATAAAGAAAGATTCATTTCGACCCCAAGAAAACAGTGGATAATTTCTTGGTCCTGAAGTACCATATCTTAGTGCAATTGGGGCATTAATGTATCTTGCTGATAATACACAATCGGATGTAGCATTTTCTATAAGTGTATTAACAAGATTTATTTATTTTCCAATACGAAGACACTGAAATATTATAAAACATATATTTCAGTATATTCGAGAAATTATTGACATGATATAATTTTATGAATGTGGATATCAACTTACTAGTTTTGCAGATGTAGGATATTTATCTGATCTACATAAAACTAGATCTCAAACATGCTATTTATTTTCAAATAAATGTTAGCTATTTTATATTTGGTTAAGATCAATGATACAACACATTCATGAAGCATGCAGTCTTCTACTAGAAGAAGGAATTTCAACAATATTATATGAATATTTATGCTGCATGCAAAGCTCAATTGAAGGAATGATACATCAAAGAAGATAGAACGAAGCATATTTCACCGAAATTCTTCTTCACTCATGATCTTTAATGAAATGGTGAAATCTATGTTCATTGAATTCGTTCAAGTGATAACTTGACAGGTTTATTTACTGAGGCATTGCTTACTTCAAAGTTTGAGAAGCTGATTCATGATATTGGAATATGCGTATTCAAAGATACTCAATGATGTTATCATCATGGGGAGTAAAATACGTGATGCACTCTTTTTCCCTTCACCAAGGTTTTGTCCCACTGGGTTTTCCTAGTAAGGTTTTTAATGAGGCAGCTACCAATACGTATTATTTAGATATGTATACTCTTTTTTCCTTCACTAAGATTTTTTCCCATATGGTTTTTCTTAGTAAGGTTTTAACGAGGTACATTATCTATTGATGGACATCCAAGGGGGAGTGTTATAAATAATATTGATTGTGGATATCCATCATCCCCCAATAGACAATACTTCCAATTGAACATCTCAACCACCTCAGCATACAATCTTGGTGATTCACATTCCCATCTTAATTGAAGATTACAGTGATCTCAACACACAATGTTGGCAGTCAATATTTCCACCCTATGCACCTTCTATCTTAGGCGGCAATCTATCTTTCCATATCAAGAATATCTTATTGTGTGCAAGAATCATATATTGTATTTCCATATCAGAGTAGATGCTCCTTTCCACTATAAATATATAATGCACTCAACTGAATGAATTAGTTCTGATTGAACTCATCTTGTCTTTCTTCTTTGTATTCAATATCTTTTTTATTTTATAACAATTTTTTTTGTTTTTTCACTAAAAATAACTTAGATGAAACCTCAGGGGGTTTCAAATGAAAATTACCCTAAATAATAAAAATACAAAGTGACGAAAGGAGGAAGCAAATGGAGCTCGTGGAAGGGGGGAGGTGAAATCTAAAATATTCTAATTTACTAAGGGTAATACTTCAAATTCATAAGAGACTAAGAACAACTTTGGAATTATAGAATTATTTTCATTAAGGGAATGTGCTATTATGTAAATTTAGGAGCTATTTCAAATCCCTTCGAGACTAGCAACAAAGTGGATTTTTGTTTGTGCCTGTGCACATATCTATGTTGTGATACTTGTACCCAAAAAAATCCAACGGCAAATGGAGTTAGTTGTTAAGAATGTTTCTAATTTGCAACTAGGTACCCTTTATTGAAGTTAAATTTACAAAAGGAACCATAATTTGGGCATAATAAAAAAAAAATTGAGATCGAGTTAAAACCTATCCCTCTCTTCCGTCTTCGATAACTAGTCCAATCTTCTTCTTCGTCAACCAAACCCCTAATTGGACGATTTTGCTTCTTCACCTTTACTCAACTTGATCTCTTTCTTTTTCTTCAGTCATCGATGTGTCAGAAACAAATTGACTTACATTTTATATTTGCCTCTCCCTTATTTTTGTCTCGTCTTTCAATGTGTTTCTCAAATTTGTGTTTGGACTCCAAAGTTTGAGCCTTGAATCCAAACTAGAGCTTCCTTCATCTCTTTCTTTTTCATTGGCCATTGCATCAATCTTGGTTCTCTTCAATAATTTTTATTTTAAGTGAAGAAAAGAACAAATTCAGGTACAGTTGAAATCCTGGATGGTTTTTTTTCCCTTTCTCTCTCTCTCTCTTGTTGACCATTTCTAATGAAAACCTGAAAAATCTGCTGCAACTTTGTCTGTTGTTTGAGTTAGATTTGGATCTAAAATTTCAATTGTATAGTGAAGATCACGAACCAGAATGTGCTAGTTTCCGATGAAAGCAAAATTGTCCCGTTAATTTAAGTTGTTTTCTGGTTTTGCTCAAAATTGGTTGTTTTTATGAATTCACTTTGAACAAAGGGTACTTGATTGTAAATTAGAAAAAGTCTTAAAAACTAAATGCATTTGAAGCCGTTAGATTATTTTAGTCACAAGTGTCAACAACCAAGTGTGTGCGTTAACATTTCCAGCGAAGTTCTATTTTTTATTAAAATTATATGTAATAACTATTTCCGGGATACATAGTCAAGTTGAGCATAACCTAGGTGAACCATAATTTATAAAAAAAAATAATAAAATTATGAGATAGTTGGAGGAACCATTGCCAATTTGGCATAGTTTTTGAAATATTTAAACTTTATCTCACCAATTATCGGGCCCATTTGGTTACTCGAGTCTAGAGATTTTTAAAATCTAGAGATTTCAAATCTATGGAGTCATGGTTCATAAAATTAATTGTTTGATACCCTGAATTTCTGGAATGAAATCTATAGATTCATCCTAAAAAAACATTTATAGAGTCGTGGTTCAAATGTTTAACGCTTTTATAGTAGAGATTTCAACTCATACCAATAAATCTACAAATTCAAGTTTTTAGTATAAAAAGGTGAATCTAGATTTCTTGAATCCAGGGAATCATACAACCGAACAGATATAAATCCCCATTTGTGAATTTAGAGATTTCATGTAATCAAACGAGCCATAAGGTATCTTAAAATCTTCATAAGAATTTTGAGTTAGATTTTGATTATTTGTCTTTCTTTTGGTAGAAGATTTGGATTATCCATTTGCATCACTGTCAAGGATACAAATTCCCCTTCGTGAGTCAAATGGATAAGTCAAATGCCACTTGGTTGCTTTCAATTTTTATAATCACTTGTTACTTCATTTGGCAAGAAAGGAACTCTTGGGTTTTACACAAAGATACCCAATTCATTGATGGTACTTTCTCGAGTAAATCAATGGATTGTAGCATTATAACTAAAAAAAATAAATAAATAAATAAATAAATAAATAAATAAAATAAAATAAAAACAAGTGTTCCTAACACACAACAAAATTCAACACAAATTGATATTTTGTTACCGAGAAGTTTTGAAGATTATATTTGTCTCTATATGCCACAAACCACTAATAATGTATAAATGTGTACAGGGATATTTAACAAACGGATAAGAGTTTACGGCCGGAGCACGGAGGTATATGTAGATGGACATACGAGGTTCATCAATTTTGGTAAATTCAAAACAAAAGATGAATTGGAGGCAACACTTTTTGGTACACAAACAGAAATTGATGAAGCAAATGATCAACAACTAGAGTTAAGAGAAATTTGGAGCACCTACCTAGTGCTACTGAATCTCTTACCAAAGGCAAAAACAAGTTTTTAGTTAATGTAGGTTGCTAAGACAATACAAATAATTAAATATGATGCATTCCTATCCCCAATGCTCTAAAGATGGTTTAGCTATAAACCTCTAACAGCATCTAATCATGAAGTAGGAAGGAGTGGAATTCAAGCTAATACCTATAAGTTATATGTAAAAGTGTTTAAGGGCCGGTTTGGTTACATGAGTGTGAAGATTTCAAATATCTAAAGATTTGAAATCTATAAATTTGAAATCTATAGAGTTATAATTTATAAAATTAGGTGTTTGGTTGTGGAAGAAATCAGGGATTCATCCTATAAAATTATTTGACGACGCTTTTTTTGTTGTTTTTTTTCCTCCGTTCACATTTTTAGTGTAAAAAGGTGAATCCAGATTTCATGAATCGGAGATTTTTACAACCAAACGGGTATCCGATTCATGAATCCACTAGAAATCCAATTTTTTTTCCCCTTCGTGCGGATCCGAAGAGCGGGATCGTCTTGAAACACGGCTGACTTTGAAATTCTATTCCTATTATCAGTCTGAGCGTGTTGTGCGAAAAAAGAAATGCAAAGTTCCTTCCCGCTTCTTCCTCAATGTTCCTGGGTTTTTGGGGTCTCAAGTTCGAGGGAGTCTAAGAGGAAGGACTGAAGGAGCTTGCAAGGAGCAGCGCAAAGGGTTCGAATCAGGGTAGTTGCAGAGTTTGGTTGAAGTTCGAGATCTGGCGCCTCTTGGCAGTCACATTAACTATCGCAAGTACAGCATTTTGCAGAGGGTCGGCTACCGATGCTTGTAAGTTGTTTCCATCCAAAGGGGTTCAAATCTGTTGAGATCAGAGGTCTCACGGGAAACATTGGCAGAAGGTCGCAAACCTCTGGAGTGACCAATTGGAGAAACTAAAGAAACAGAGACTAGGTTTTGTGAGATCGACTTCGAATTGCATCCAGTTAGTGCCCATGTTCTCTTTCTCTGCCATTTTTGTTGTATTTTCTCTTTCTAAGCTTCCAGAAGAAAAATTATTGGCTTTGCTGATTACTGATGCAGATGGAGGCGCTCTACGCCAAGCTGTACGACAAGTACACTAAACTGAAGGTATTTTCAGTCTTTTATCTGTTAATAACATGGATAAGGAATAATTTTTTTTGCTAGAATTGGGTTTCTAAATCCTTCTTACTCTAAAGTAAACGATGTATGCATGTATGTTCAGAGAAAGAGAGAATCTGAAATGGAGCAGTACAATAATGACATAGAAGGAAAACTTGCAAACCATATTGCTGGTATGGATGTCTTCATATTTTTCACGTAAAATGTTATGGTTGCTTAACTTGAATTATGAGATTATATTGTCTAATTTTAATCGTCATATCTTTATCTATTTTTTTTGGTGAGAGGAAGTCGCCCCGGGAGGGGGGGGGGGGAAGGGAAGGGAAGGGGTAGGAGTTTTTAGTATGCAGGTCTAATGTTCCGATAAACCCCCCCCTTTTTTTTTTCTTCTTTTTGAAGTCAAATGGATGCTCCTGTGGGGATTGGAAGTTTATATCAAGCTTTCTGAGAACTCACTTGTTTGGTATTTTATGTTTTTTGCAGCTGCTGATGAGCTGATAGAGCACTTGACAAATGAAAATGACAGATTGCGGGCACAAACAAATGACTTGAGAGAAGAAATGGTTTCAATCAGGCATGCATTTTATGGATTTATCCATCAATTAAGTTTCTATATTTGCTAAAAATAGTAGAATTCTGAAACATCTTCTTCAATTGCAGATCCTTCAAGGCAGAGCAATTTGATGAATTCCAAAAGCTTCTAATGGAAGAGAACCAAAGAAGTGAGTAGATGTTTAGTATATGGTGTTTTTATCTCTTGGGTATATTAGGGTTGGTTTGTTAGTTCAATTTTACTTGAGTAGTGTAAAAGAAGTTTACTGATATAGCTGTCTGCACTAAGATATTTTACCATTTGATGTTTTACATCTTGGACCTTCCACTCCTTTATTGAATCTTGATTGAGTCCTTGGAGGGTGTAGATAATGATATAGGGATATGATCCCCCAAGTTTGGTTGGGATTGATAGGCTAAATTGAGAGATATTGGGGTTCTTGTTTTGTTTTATTTTGTTTTTTTGGGGTTGGGGTTTTTTTTTTTTTTGGGGGGGGGGGGGAATGCGGTTTAGGGATAAAATTAGGATTCAAGGTTACTTGGATTAGTGGGATGATGTACCTAAAGTGTGGGACAGATATAGTGGTTAAACTAGTGTAGATCTGACCTTGGATTTCTGGTCTCTTGAAAAGTCTGAAAATTCAAGAAAATTCAAAACAAAAAAGGTTGATATGAGAAGGGAACACGGTGTCACCTGTTGGTAATATGTAAATGGAGCCTTGTGGAGGGACTTAGATGGAGAATGAAGGTTGAACTTTGATATTCAACTAGCCGCAAATGTCGAGGCTTGACTTCACCTTTATAACCCTTCTCAACCTTGGATCTCCAATTCCCAATTGACAAAACCAGGACTTATTAAAAAGCCTTAGAGGAATTACTCAAAGAGAAACTTTTCTTATTCAAGATTTAGTTTGATCTTTCCCCATCCAATGAAAGGGGTCTATTTATAAATAATATTCTCAAGTCATAATTTGGCCGGAGTCAGAGCTGGAATCTAACTCGAGTTGGAGACTAACTTTAAATAAGACTAATTTACTTAGACTTGGTTTCTTAAAACCGAAATGACAACATAAGAAAGAATGTTCTGCCCTTATAACTTAAGTTAGGGGCCTAATTTGCATTAACTAAAGCAATTAATCAAACTATTTTCGTACTTAGCCTAGGCACTAAACTTTTGAGCCTACAGAATAGGTGTAGGCCCATAGCCACACAAACATATTCAACAAATGCCCAGCACCTATATCTATCATCTCTAGGTTGATTTCGAAGGAAAATAGGCAAATTCAGTGCTAGATCTACATCTGGAGGAGAGATGCAGTGGGTGTTCAGGGAATATGGAAATTCAACTATTGGCTTGTCATAATCGGGTCAATCTGAGATTGAAGGTCATTAGGGTTGGGGAGAAGTTGTGTTTGAAGTTTGAGATAGATCTGATGGTTATATTGATGTATGTCTGATCTTGAAATTTTGGTGTCTAGGGAAGTCTGTAAATTCAAGAGAAGGAAAGAAAGAAAGTAAGGAAATATGAGGTGTAGGCTGCCAACTACCTAGATAGGGGAGCCTTGTGATGCTCTCGATTGAATGGACTCGGAGTTTATATGCTGTCAATTCAGCCATAGCTAGGATCTTGGCTTGAATTTACCTTGAACCTTGGGGAGTAGAGAATACTCAACTCCTGAACCTTCTGTGTCCAACGTTGACATAAACCAGTAGTTGCAGCAGCAACACACATGAAAGCACTCACAGCTGAAAAGAAAGTATCAAATAATCTGAACTGCACTTTATTCTTCTCTCTATGGGGTAAAAATAGGGGGCTAAACTGTCTTACAGCTCAAAATAGAAATTGAAAAAAAGCTCCTTAAAGAAATAGAACTTAGAAGCCTTATTAAACTTAGGACTCCAATTGGACTTATGACTTGGTCTAAAACTGAAATAAAACATTAGAAAAGACCATTCCATCTTTATAACTTATGTTAGGCAGAAGTCATGTAATGAACCCAGATTAAGCTATTTTCATACTTAGCCTAGACAATCAAATTTTAGCCTGTAGAATATGCCCATGACCACATAGAACTATGGGACAAAAGGCCCAACAGTCATATTTCAAAAGAAGTAGTCCAATTTGGTTCTGGGACTGCATCAATGATCAGTTTGAGTTAGGACTCAGTTTGAGTGGTGTGGGTAATGCTGTAAGACATTGATCCAACAATGCACACATTCTGATGGACAGAAAAGGTGGCATTGAAATTAGGATTTTTGGGTTGATTTAGATGTTTTCTAAAACCAGGGTTTTAGAGTACAATTGGGGCTGGATCTACTATGGGGGTGATTGAGGGAAAATGATCTCCAAGTTTGAGAGGATTTTGATGGTGGGAAGGTCTGGATATGATGGTTGCAGGTTTTAGGCTTGGAGCTTTGGGACTTTTGGGGTAGGGTTAAGTTGATCAAACAAAGCTGTAAAGGAGAATTGAAGGAAATCTGCTGTGGGAGGTAACAGGACTGTATTTACGAAGGGAATGGATGAATAGTTCTGCTGCAATAAGGTTTTAGGTATACAGGTCTGATGGAACTTGAACAGGTAATATTTGAGAACTTGGGATTTGATTTTTGATGGAGGCGATGGTAAGGGTTTCAGGTTATAATTAACTTAGGGGCGGGGTGGGGCAGGGCTGGGCCGGGGGGGGAGTGAATGGTTTTTTGATGAAGGCTTGAGAGATTTCTAATGGTGGGAAAGGGGTTGGATAACCGGGAGATTTAATTGGGACAGAAGAGGGGATTAGGGAATTTTGTAGCGGATACCTTACTGGGTTGATGGAGCTTTAGTTGAAGGAGTTGCTAGTTAATCCTTGATCAGAAGCTTGATGAAGAAGATGGATCTTCAATGAAGAGGTTTGAATCCACAATCACAGCAGTTGATCTGGACTTAAAACTCCAAATCAACCACATTGTATTTTAAGCACCAAGAACCCTAGGCTCTTGGTTTTTTGAACACCTAGGGACCTGTTCTAGACCTGAAACACTAGATCTGAAACTCTTAGAAGAGGAAACAACAGAAGTTTGCAAAGCATTAATTCCATATACTGACTTTTTCATTATCTTCAATAAGGCATCTATTTATAGTGCTCATAATTAACTATTACAATGATCCTAATTGGACTAGGAAAATGGAAGCTAATAAAAAAGCAAGGAAGATTACATCCTCCCATGTGTGGAGGCTTAGAATCGAGTCTTATTTGCTTGTTAAATTAGACCTAAAATACTTGACTAAACTTAAATTGAACTAACAGTTAAAATAGAAAGGACCAGTTGAACCAAATGAACCATGGTTCAATTCTAAACGTAAAACAAGGTAAAAGAGCGAATGCAGTGCTGAAGGCTTTTGCATAAGCAGAGTTGGGAGGGGGCAATTTCTTAGGGAACCTTACCCCTGCAATTTATGATGAGAGGCTGTTCCGCTACCTTGACCTCTAGCTAAAACTGTAGTCCACCAACCATTCCATTAAGGTCTGCCTCTTTAAACATAAAACAATAGTAACTGAGCTTAAATTCTTAAGCGACCCCTGTACCCCTATCTTTTAGCTCATAGATGCCCCCCCCCCCAAAAAAAAATTTGTGCTGGCTGTTGTGGGTCCCGCCTCCTGCTGTCCGTCTCGTTTTGTGGTGTCACTCGTCGCTGTCACCAAAAGAAGTGAAGAGAACTACATACCTTGTATAAGTCGCTCCAAGGGTATGAGGAGTCGAATTTAGTACCTCACACTTCCTTATAGGATAATCCTTTGCCAACTTGGCTACTCCCTTTCCCATATAGAAAGTCCATTGCACATTATACCTAAGGGACCAAGGGCCTATAAACTAGACAACTCAACCTATTGCATCCTTGATTTGGGGTTCTTAACAAGGCTGCACACTTCCAAGATTTTAGATGAAATCAGTCTAAAAGCCAGATTTTCAAACTAGGCTGTAAGGTGAATTTTAGGTATTTCTAGTGTTTGAATTTAAATGAAACTTTAAGGGATTGCTCTGTGAGTTTTAAGGATGTTATGTTTTGAAAACTGGCTGAATCTGATGGCTGGTTTTAGAGTCTTAAATTTTATAGGAGTTTGAATCCTAGTAGGACTCCTTTGGTAATGGGTTCAGAGGACTTTGAAGCAGTTGTAATTTTTTTTGGGGTAGGGGGGGATGTAGATTTTAGGGGTGCAAGTTCGACCTTGGTGGCTTTGACCCGCCTATCCCGACCCGACCAACAGGGGCTTGGGCTCAAGACTTTGGCCTTGAGGGCGGTATTTTGGCCTCAAGTTAGGGCTAAGGGCAAGCTTGGGTTTAATGTTTGACCCATTGTGGCCCTGATTTTGTCCCTGATTTTGATTGTGATTTTGACCTTGATTTTGTCCTTAATCTTGACCTTGATTTGGGGCCTGATTTTGTCTTGATCTTGATCCTAATTTTGGCCCTAATTTTTACTCTAATTTTGTTCTTGATCCTAACCCTGATTTTGGCCCTGATTCTGACCCCTTCTTTCATCCCAACATTAAGCTTTATACTAACCTTGATCCAATGAGTTTACTTAGTTTTATATTATTTTTTTATTTGGGCTGTTGTCATTTAGTAAAAATATATTTTTTTTGTATTTTTTATATATTACAATAAAAATTTGACCCTAACTCTAATTTTTTATTTGCATTTTTTTTATTTCTTTTGATGTTGTCATTTAGTAAAAGTAAATGATTTATTTTTATTTTTTAATATGTTATAATGAAAATGGACTAAGCCATTTGTTGCATCTTACATTCTTATTAAATATATTTATGTAAATAATTTTTGACTTAAAATAAAAAATTTGATCCAATTTAATTAGTGTGTTTTAGAATTAGAATTCTAATTATACTGGGGGTACATTTTAAATGCCATAAATTTAAGGTCACAAACCATTACTCTTAACCTAGGGCATTCTACAATCAAAATTCCAATTAAACAATTGTAAGTGCTTTTCAATGATCATTACACAAACAATTTTAACTGAGTGTAAACATGCATACTAGTCTTATACTATAAATATAATTGAAAACAAATTCAAGTCATTCTTGCACTTAAGCGTAATTTTTATAGACAATCTTAATTTGGAACATCTAAGTAAAATTTCAAAATAGAAGGTTCTTAAGAAAAATTTGAATGACATGATCTATAGATTAATTTTTTTAATATGACATAATGTATTAAAAAAATACTTGTAACCATATTAATTGTTGACCTACAAAAAACTAATGATAAAGTTTCTAGAGCATTAATTTGGCAAGTACTAGAGAAAATAAGGGTTGCAAGTAAATATCTAGACATAGTTAAAGATATGTATGATCGTTTAGTGACAAGTGTAAGAAAAATGGGGGGACAAAGTAATGAATTCCCAATTATAGTTGGGCTACATCAAGGATCAACTTTAAGCCTCTATCTATTTGCACTCATAGTAGAGGACTTAACTAAAGACATTCTAGACTAGGTTGCTTGGTGTATGCTTTTTGATGATAATATTGTGTTGATAGATGATACTTAGGGATTAATACCAAGTTAGAATCATGGAGAGCAGCTTTGGAATCAAGAGGCTTTAAACCGAGTAGAATGAAGATAGAATACCTAGTTTGTAACTTTAGTCATGATTGAGCAGACGATGAGGTGGTGAAATTGGATTATAAAGAGATTCCTCAGAGTGATTGTTTTAGGTACCTTGGTTCAATCATATATAAAAGAGGTGATATAGATGATGATGTTTCCCAAAGAATTAAGATAGGTTGGATGAAGTAGAGGGGTCTTATGTGATCGATTTATTCTTTTCAAACTTACAGGAAATTCTATAGGGCTGTCGTTCGACTAACTATATGATGTATGATGTAGAGTGTTGGGTTGTTAAAAAGAATCATATAGATAAATTCACTGTAGTAGAAATGAGGATGCTAAGATAGATGAGTGCAAGGTTTAAAGTATCGGTATCGAGTATTGTATCGGTCAGGTGATTTTAAGAGATGTATCGTCCTGTATCGAGTATTGTATCACTCTAGCTAATGTATTTTAGTGTAATTCAATGAAGAGATGTATCGAGATATATCATATCGGTTGGGTCAAATATGGATACGTATTGACAAGTATCATATAGTGTCGTGGGATACTTTAAACCTTTGATGAGTGGCAAAACTAAGAAGGATAAGATAAGGAATGATCATATTAGAGTTGGTCTAGGAGTTGCTCCAATAAGTGATATGCTACGAGAAAGTCGTTTGAGATGACACAACCACGTTCAACGGAGGCCTATAAATGCCCTTGTACGGAGAAGTGATATAATCCAAATTGTAGGAACTAGAAGAGCTATGGACATACCTAAGATAGCCTTAGGAGAAGTGATGAGAATGATATACATAACTTAGGCCTTATATCTAGCATGACCTCAAACATAGCTGATTGGAAAGTAAGAATCCATGTAGTCTACCCATTTAATTGGGATAAGGCTTGTTGTTGTTGTTGTTAATTGCTAATAAAAGATGACGCCTCAACCTTCAATAATGTCAAGTATCTAATATCTATTGTATATCTTTCTTATTAATGAATCAATCAAGTGAACATGAAATCAATTTGCCAAAGAGATTGACAAATAAATCATTGCTATGATGTAATTCATAGTTTTTTGTTTTATACTAATCTTATTTTTCAATCCAGAATTGGCCAAAATTATTGGTATTATTAAAAAAAAAATTGATTTGAAAGATTAAAATTATATTTACCTATGTTCTAAGGTAAATGTTATTTATATTTCTACTTTCTTCTAGAGTTCTAGGTAAAAACAATTGGGTTTTAATTAACAGGGTATAATAGATACTTTACATCATTTGATTGGTTTTCGTCTTTTAAAATGTATTCTATTGGTAGGGACTACTAGGGGTGCGACTGACATTTTGATTCATTTTGTCGTGACATTAAAATTCGAAGATAAATCATGAAGTGCCACTAATAATTTGTATATATCATGTGTATTATATAGAAAATTCCTTTTCCCACCCTCTTTAGGGCTCTTTGGAGCAAATCCGAGATTTCAAATCTCCGGATTCCAAATGGGAGATTTTCCGTTTGGTTGTGTGAATCCCTAGATTCATGATCTGAGATTCACATTTTTACACTAAAACGTGAATCGGATTTGGGGAGGTGAAACCGGGTTTCCCCTCTTCAAGCATTGAAGTTTGACCATAATTCATAAATATTTTTTAGGATAAATCTAGAAATTTCATTCCAAAAATTCAAACTAACCGCGGTTATTTTACCCTGCTCTTAGATTTGAAGTCTCTCTAAATTTTTGATCTCGACTCGTCCCAGACTCTCTCTCTCTCTCTCTCTCTAATAATGTTTTATAGCTTGATTAGATATATTTTAAATTAGATTAATGAAAAGTATAAAATTCAAATATTAACATCAAATTGTATTTGCTAGTCACTTAACTATATAATATGTTTATAATAGACCAATATTTTTATGTATTAGATGGTTCAAATTAAACAACGAGTTAGATTCAAAATTAACAACTTAGATTATACATATCGGTTATATATATGTTTCAAATTTGATTAAGGACAGATATGGTCAGGCCAATCAGGGACAGGGACAGGGTTAGGGCCAATTAGGGACATGGACTGGGTCGGGGCCATCAGATCCAATTTGAGCCAGGGACAACCCATCCTGACCCAGTCCAATCGGGGACAATTAGGGAGGGAATGGGTTTTAGTTGGCCCTATAGGGCTTAGCACTAGGGAAAAGAATTCTAGGCCATGAATTAGGGTCAGGCAGGAATGGGGTTAGCCAAAAACATATAGGGCTGGGATTGGGATTGGAAAACCCTGGCCCAGTTGCAGCCCTAGTAGACTTAATAGGGAGGAGGGTTCCCCAACTTTGAGTCAATTCTAATGGTTATATTAGCAATAGATCTAACTGGAAATTCTGGTGTCTAAGGAGAATCTGAAAATTAAAGAAAGGGGGGGGGGGGGGGGGACTGATTAACAATAATCATACAGATGGGGGAGAGGTTGAAACCTCAATCTTCAATGGGTGGTGGGGTGTTAAAGGAGAATCTTCTCCTTTCTTTAGGCATTTGAAATACCTAGAAGGTCTGGATTTTAAACAATAACCTACTTGAATTCTGGAATTTTAAGCACCATATTCCTCTCTCTATTATGGAAACTCTCAATCAATGCTGAAAACTGAAATTAACTTAGTCTACTTAATTCTTCCACGATGGGCATATAGATCATATGGCATAAAGCCTTACTACTTTGCTATTTAAAATGAAAAATGACTCTTGAAAACAGAAATAAGAAAACGAAAAGGACTCCTTTTCATGGGAATTTGGAGAAATCGTAAAAGACTCAAACTAGCTCCATAACAAACTCCTAATAGACTTATACTTTTTAAAACTAACTTGACTCACATTAAAAGACTAATAGCTAATCCATTTAACCTTGTCATGTGACCATTAGTTGCTTAAAAGTGGACATAGAATAAAAATAAATTTGTTTACCTTTATGGTTCCACCATTTTGGGCCCACTTTGAAAACCGATTAGTAAATAAACCAATGGACAAGGGGCCCAACCCCTATATGACCCATCCCTAGTCCTATTCCTTAGGGGGAACAAGGTCAAATAGAGATTGGATCTGCATCACAATCCTAGACTTATTTTAGGCAAGGTAAAAAATTCGATCGAAATGAACATTTCGACCTTGGAAAAGGTCGAAATTTCGAGGTTTCGGTCGAAATTTCGACCGAAACTGGATACTTTTTTCCTGATTCTTGAAAACTCAATTTCGAGCCTCAAATGCACTCAAATTGATTTGGATTTTTGCATACTAGCTATTTCAAACATAATAAACACTATAATAACTACTAGTTTACTAAAAAACTACTGAAAATGTAACATCCAACATTCCAAGTATATAGTACATGAATCAGAGAAGAAGTTGTATCGTTATTACTTACAAGTTACAACTTACAACTTACAACTTGCTTACAAGTCTATTCTATTCAAGCCTCAAGGTCTCCCTCTTCCGTCTTTCTACAAATGACAATATAACTCCCATGATGTTTGCCCCCGTCCCATATAGTTTTGGACATAGTCAAAAACTGCACCTCTGTATGTGGCCTCATCCACATGCATAAGATTCCCTAACGGTGGGAAGTTGTGAATCTCCAAAGGAACTGGTGGTGGTGGGCCTTGTGGCTGTGGAATAGTGTGGAAGATCCGCTCAACAAATGAAAGACCACCCCGCCTTGGCTCTCGGGACTAGGAGAAGGATAAGGATACCGATAAGGTCGCAGTGGCTCCGATAATCGATAGTGGGAGGGACACCATAAGCTCCATAGGCCGCTCCATAACCATAAGGCTCTAGTCGTGGTGATCGCCCGACCCAAATACGATAGCCGGAGGGACACCATATGGTCCATAACCATAAGGACCATAACCATAAGTCGACTCGGTAGAACCAATACTCTCCTCGGCGGTATCATATGAGGACTCTGCAGCCTATGCCATCCGGATCCTTTAGAGGTGGAGGAGTCTCTAGTATCATCAATGCTCATCGATCTCATAGATCCCACCAAGCTCTCGGCATCGGATGGACGGTAGGACCCATATGATGGCGTGTCCTCCGTGCTCCAGCCCATGCTTGTCTCCCCTTCCCCTTCCTCGAATATGTAGAGGAAACATTTTTGCCTCGAGATGCAGCTCCAGATGGTCCGAATCACGTGGCGTGGGTGAACCGACTCTCTCCCGTGAATCTCGGTGGTCGTCCTCCCCCCGACTCTCCGTCCCGTGGTGGTGGTGGTGTCTCTCCCCAGGATCAGCAATCCCGATCACGAGGTCCCACACCCTCCTCATCCCCTCCATCATCCCATCACCGTCATCATCATCACCATCATCGTCATCCAGCTGTCACCTCATTCTCGTGTCGGACCGTAAAAATCAAATCCTCACTCCGGTGGATGCACTGTGTCCACCCTCCATTGGCCTCCCCTCCCGGGCCATGAAGTCCCCACATCACCCCCATCTCCTCTGCAATCACTATTAAGACCTCCATCCTCATCCCATCCGTCTCCCTATCCCCATCCTCACTTTATCATCATCATCCATCTCAAATATGTCCCAACTCGTATTGGTGCTCTCTCTGTCCATCCTGTCTAATATGATCCTCTCTCGGCTCATATTATAGTGTAGGTAGACAAGGTCCTCTAGACCTTCACACCCAATCGTTCCCTCTTTGAGTGAATGAGGCTGAAGTGCTCCAATTTCGCTCACAACCAGTCAACATGTTTGGAGAGCACTTTGCTTCAATCCTACTCAAGTTGTGTGAATCACGTCCAAATTGCAACCACCACTCAATTGCAACAAACATAGACTCCAAGTCATTTTAATACTTAAATAACTAAATTAAAGATAGAATCTAGAATATAATAATTAAATGTATAATGTATAATGAAATAAATGAATGAACTTGCTCGGGCGTTTCCCTCCGATACCCACACACCAAGCTCCCAGTGCATCCCTAAAGCCTTTATCTACTATATAAGAGAAAAACAATAACTAGTTAGTACTTAGTAGTTACTAGTTACTACTTACTAGGTTAATGACTTAGTATAAAACTACGAATTGTGAATATCAAATGATTCTAATCACTATCTCACCTCCATAAGGATGACTGCTTGTTTAGCTGTATCCGGTTCGAACTTCTCCACTACAGTTTGGACAGCATCCATCAAATCTTGCCTCATCCCAATATTGTCCTTGTAATGGTACTTGATCAAGGAAGAAATTTACCAACAGAAATTTCACCTTCAAAGGCCAATTTCGTTCGATAAATTTGATCAACTTGGATACTTTTTCTGAAAATTAGAACTTCAATTTCAGGCCTCATATGGACTCAAAATGATTTGGATTCTTGTATACTACCTATTTCAAGCATAATAAACACAATGGAACTAGTATTTTGTAAAAACCAAAACTATTGAAAATTTATCATTCAAGTATACTAACAAATGACGGTTCCACAAGTCAATATTCATACATGCATAAATCAACAACATACTGATTGTTTGGTAGAATGGTTACATATACAACAAGTCAACAAAATAAAATGACCGGCTAGATCAAGTGATGGTGTCTCAAATATATAAAGCTAAAGCCTATATAACATATATACATAAAATAAAAATACATAATTTTAGAAAATAATTATTATAATAAAAAATGAAAAATGGTAGCAATAATAAAAAGATAGTTTAACAAAACACAATTATAGATCATAGTCCTAGGCTAAACATATATTAATTTCAAGGCAATACAAGATCATTTAAGGCATGAACAAAACAAAAATAAAAAAGGGGAAGTTTGAACTTTTGGTGTGCTCATGCTTCACATTCTATTTTCTTGAGTTTCCTGTAGTTTTGCTTAGAGGTGTTGGGCTAAAAATAGCAAAAGTTGTTTCGGTATATTGGTATGATAATCCAAACTAACTTTTTTTTTTTCTTTTTTGTCAAATCTCCATTTCTCTTGTCTTTCCAAATAATTGAAATTCTTTTTTAAAATGCAGCATTTACGAATTACATTTCTCATTTCTTATGCTTGGATTTAAATAGTATCTTTAAGTATGTCATGGGAATTTAATGCTTAAGCCTTAATAGTGTGATAACATAATAAAATTAAATTAAATACTAGACTTAAGTACTTAACAACTTAACAACTCACCACCTTTCATCTCTACTCCCATCTTTGTGTTTAGACTTTCTTTTCCCCAACTTCTTCATCCTATCTCGCAAATATGTGCTAGTAGGTTTTCTTTCTGATCTACCATCCTCACACATTCACCACAGCTCAACATCTTCACTACTATCCTCACTTAACTCTCATCAGATAGTCAACACTCTCCTTCCTCCCATAAACCCTCCCAGTAAACACTTCTCATCAACCTCTAAGCCTTCCACTCTCAAAGCTCTCTATCCATTGTAGCAATATCCCCCTCACTAACTCACACTTGTCCCTCATCACCTTAAGCATGGTGAATCTAACATGACTTGTAATTCTTCTTACCTTTCCAATCTCCTCACATTAAGCTTACCCAACATACTCCATCCATAAGGCAAAGTCATTAGTGTTTTTGTTTCTTTTCTTTTTACTTTTCTTCTCTTCATCTTCAACATTCTTTATTAGCCATTATCATCAATTTGAACTACATTTTCCACTCAATCTTCACCACGCATTTGTGTATTTTGCACCTTTTAATGCCTCTACTACCCTCCTCCATCACAATTCACTTTTTCCCTAGTGGGACCAATCCAAACCATCTCACTCCATGTTCCCCTTTAATCCCTTAATGTATTCATTTATGTCCTCTTTATCTCTCACTTTTATCTCATTAGTGGCCCTCCCACTCCCCTCTCTCAATCTATCTCTTTCCCCCTTTTCTACACTTGTTCCCCATTTAAAAGCCATCCCCACTTTCTCCTTCACACTCCATTTCCTTCTTTTGCTCCCCTCTCCAATCTCTCTCTGTTTGCTCCCTTTGGCCTCCCTCACACTCAGACCTCCTCAACTGCCACCTACACCTCCCATCCTCCGGCTCTCTAGAGAACCCACAACCTCCCCTCTGTTGCCTCCGATTCATCAACCTCTGTTGCTCCCTACTCATCATCTCCTCCTCTCCCTCCTCTCCTCTCCCTCATCCCTACCATACCCTCATCCGTCTCTCGCATCCTCAACTCATCCCTCTTTTCTCTTCTCTTTCCTCTTTGCTTTCCACCACTATATTGAGGTCTTCCTTCTTACTCATAGGCACCTTTACCTGTTACATCCTAGCTAGATGCACCTTCAATCTAGTGGCCCCACCTCCTCCTATTTGTTTCTTGCAGAATTACACTCACTCTTCCTCTTATCACCGTCAGTGGCCTTCCATGATCCCAAGCTATGTCCGACATCTTTAAAATAGAGTGCCCATACAAGAAACACATACTAAGTATCTTGAAAAGCTCCACAATATGCTCCAAAAATGACATACATGCTTCTAATAATAACCTCCTATTTTTTAAATATTAAAAAAAATATGTATAACTATATAAGTATTTTTTTAATATATAAATAATTTTAAAATATATAAAATACACACTAACTATCTTAAAAATATCCACAACATGCTCAAAAAATTGCATACATGCTTCCACTAATACTCTCCTATTTTTAAATTTAAAACAGAAATTAATTATTTTTTTAATATTTAAATATATTTTTTAATTATTTAAATATATATTAAATACAGTAAAATTACATAATTAACAGAAAAAAAAATTAATTCAACACCATCACAGCAATATGGTGTCTCAACTCTCACATACATCCATTTGAAGCTTATACATGTACTATACATAAACATTTTTAACAATATACATAATTTAGTAAATAATTTTTAATAACAGAAAAATAAAAAAATAGTAGGAAGAATCAAAAAATAATTTTGACACTATAAATTCATAGATTATCACTCTAAAGTAAACATATATAAATTTGGAAGCAATCTAACATGATTTAAGGCACAAATGAAACAAAAATCAAAAAATGAGGAAGTTGGTTACTCACCTTGCAAGATTTGAGAAAATGCACAAATGGAGGAGCAAATCAAGTGTTTGAAGGAAATGGAATACTAGAAATTAGGTGTAGAAGCAGATGAAAACAAGAGAAATCAAAAAAAAATTCAAAAGGAGGTCGAAATGGCTCTGGCGATATGGCTCGGTAGGTCGAAATGCCGTCGATATGTCGAAACTGGGTCGAAAGTGGGTATTTTATAGCCTACGCATGTGTCGTTTCGGCCCGATTTGGTCGATACGAGTCGAATATCGGGTCGAAATGGATACATTTTGTGCCTACTACTCAATTTCGTTTCGAGTTGGATTTTTGCAGGCATTTCGATCGAAATTTCGACCATTTCGATCGAATTTTCTTCTATGGCCACAACAGCATACTAGGAAATAGGAATACCCCACAATGAAGAGTCAGTTCCTTGTGCTCTGCACAACTCTATTATAGTCAAACCTGATATATCCTTTGTTCGTTTGATTAGTTAGTTTATAGAAACACCTAGGCAGGTTCACTGGGAGGCGATTGTGGTATCTCAAGGGTGCTTTAGGGAAAGATCTTAGTTATTACCAGAATCAATGCACAAATAGTATTGGTTGTTTTGGTGCTGATTCTGATCGGAGATCTACTACAGGCTATTGCACCTTTGTTAGAGATTTATCTTATAATATGGAGGAGTGCTGAAAATGAGTACGGAGTAAATATTTGAGTTGGTGTGGCTTTGATCATTGTTTATGAGTCCAGCTTTCTAATCAGCAAACTTATAGTCTGCACGTAAACTATTTATACAGGTACAGTTTTGGTTTTTCAAGTGAGGACTAAGCTTAATGAAGTGGACAATGTTGAAGAAGTTGATTTCCTCTGTGTCAGATCTAGTAGTTTACTTGGAGATCTGTCTAACCAAAGCCTTGTTAGAAATGTGTTTCTCCAAGGTTGTTCCAAGCTATGGAATGTCTACGCTCTAGTTAAGGGGGAGTATTAAGTTGTATTAGTGTCAGTTTACACGTTCACCGGTGTTGGTTACTATGTTTGTTACTAGTGTTACTGTTTATCAATAAATAAAGGTATACCCAGTGCAAGTGGCTCCTGCCACTGCAGGGTTTGGGGAGGGTCAAATTGCATCCAGCTTTAACGCTGTTTTGTGCTGGGGAGGTTGTATTCCAAATCAAACCTGCAACACTAGGTTGTAATGGAGCAACCTTACCCATGATGCTGAGATCTACCCTCTTTAGTATCTTAGTTCTTTATTTCACGTTTCACCCAAGTCTGTCCTAATTGTGGACCCAATATTTGTAGATTGCTGATTAAAATAAATAGACATCCCATCCCCATTGTTTGATTATTCTGCCCACTACTCAAATCATGGGCTGTATTCTCCTGTCTTCTGTCATCTTTCCATCTCTATTCCTTATGTTTGGTTACTGATTTCAATTCTGTTTTTGTTACAAAAAGAAACTAAATGTTCCTCTCTCTCTCTCTCTCTCTCTCTCTCTCTCTCTTCAAAATGTGTTTCAAATGGATAAATCATGTTAAAGACCCAATGGTTCAAAATGCCAGTATAATCCTACATGCATGGACTAGTTTCTCTACTCTCATTTGTCCACAGTATGAGATTGCCTTCCTGTAACCATGTCCCGGTGCTGATTAAGTACATTGGCTCTGCCAGAAAGATAAAAAGATGAAATAGAAATGGATACCCTTGTCAGGTGATTGCATCTGGTATTTGTTTTATTTTTCATTGCTGGCTGATGGACTAAGAAAAATTCCAGACCACTTAGCTAACTGATGTAATCGTGTTAAAAAGTAGAGCAAACTGTGTATACCACATCCAATTATCTTCTCTGCCTCTAATTAGGTTCTCTGAATCCATGTTCTTGTTTCTGGTAGGTAAAGAGCTTTCTGAAGAGGTTGAGAGGCTGCGCAATCTACAAAAACAGGGACTGTGTTGCACCACAAAAGATGCATGTTATGAAATTAAACAGAAATCTCCTGAAAGAAATCTTGTCAGTTCAAGAGAATTACCTAGTAACTCAACTGTGAAGACTTTTGAACAGAATTCTATAACTGTTGAGGCTCAGACAGCAGATACCAGAGACATTTCAGATTCCTGCATTCAAGTTCTGTATGAAGTGGTAAGAGAAGCCAGGAAATTTCCATATGAAATTTGTGCGTTTAAACTTCTGCGTTCTTGTAACCAAAGCTTAATATTTTTGCTTCTGTTGGCGTGTAATCTTCCAGCAAGAATGTTGTAGAAGAAACGGTAGCAATTCAGGTAAGCATCTGTGAAAAAGCTCCCATTCTAGTTGTGTGCCCTGCAGCCCATGTTTCATCTTAACGGTTTGATTTCATTTTCAGGAGAACAGGTTGAACTCGCTAGTTGCCCCTTTCAAGTTCTTGTTGAGTGCTTAGTAGGCATGAAGTTCTCAACTGTTAATCAGAAAGAAGGATTATGTGTCACAGCACTTCATCAGTCTAGTGGTAATTCTGCACTCCAGATTATGAGTTGCATTTATATGCCAGTTTACAGAATGCTTGTTAAATAATATGTAGCTTAAAAGCATTCTTTCATTTCTGCTGTCGCATGTTATATCTTTAAGGCATCAATATGATAAGGTATCGATAAGATGACTAAAAGACTTGGTTAGTGCATATAGAAATATCATTTTAGAATCAATTGAGTACAGTTGTCTTGATGTAATTTATTCTTCCCTTTACATATTACTTAGTTTAGTGTTTTATGCTTCAATCCTCTGCTTTACATATATCCTAAGCATTTCCATGTGTGGCTAGTGTATCTTGCATCTCTTTGACATGATACGTCTCTTTGGATTATACTCCCATACAATAATTGGTACCTAATTAAAATCTTATCTACAGTTGAAGTCCTTTTAACTAATAACCGTACAATGATAGATATTCAAGAACACTCTAGAAATAATCATCAGATTTTTGGTTGAGCAAAATATGTGTACTGTTCTCCTTTTCTATGTCTTAAGGTAAGGGAATTGTTGGATTTTTGCATAGTTGTCATGGTGTTGCCTAGGCTGATGTAGATTACAAGTCCATATGTACCTGCAAGAACAAGTACTGAAGTCAGTATGGTAAGATTGAGGGATGCAACTTGATACAGGATATCAGGGGGCTGCTCCTACTTGCCCTAGCCCACACGCCAGCTACATGGTACAAGAGTTACCATCTCAGCCCAAGCCCTTCCATTGCTGATTTAATTTCTACTTTTAGTTATTTCAGTAAATTTAGTTTTGTGAAATTTAAAAGTAACTGCGAGCGCATGATACCTTATAGCTTACAATTTGACCTCAAAGAGATACAACAACAACAAAAAGCCTTGTCCCAACTAAATGGGGTCGGCTACATGGATTCTTGCCCTCCGATCAGTTCTGTTTAAGGCCATGCTAGGTACAAGGCCTAATCTATGCATATCCTTTCTCATCACTTTTCCTAAGGTTATTTTAGCTTCGCCCTTAGCTCTTCTAGTTCCTTCAATTTGGATTATATCACTTCACCGTACAAGGGCATTAATAGGCATTCGTAGAATTTGGCCGTGCCACCTCAAACGACTTTCTCATAGCTTATCACTTATGGAAGCAACTCTCTAGACTAACTCTAATATGATCATTTCTTATCCTACCCTTCTTAGTTTTGCCACTCATCCATCTTAGCATCCTTATTTTTGCTACACTGAGGTTATCTATGTGATTCTTTTTAATAGCCCAACACTCTGCCCTTTACGTTATAGCTGGTTTAACGACTGTCCTATAGAATTTTCCTTTAAGCTTTAATAGAATATTTTGATCACACAAGACCCTGGACGCCCCTCTCCATTTTATCCATCTTATTTTGATTTTTTGGAAAACATCATCCTCTATATCTCCTCTTTTATTTATGATTGAAAAAAGGTACCTAAAACAATCACTCCAAGGAATCTCCTTATCGTCAAGTTCCACCTCCTCATTGTCTGCCTGATCATGACTAGAGTTACAAACTAGATATTCTGTCTTCATTCTACTTAGTTTATAACCTTTTGATTCCAAAGCTACTCTTCCTTGGTCCCCTGTTCTTACACTTGTCATTGAACGATCATACATATCCTTAATTATGTCCACTTATTTACTTGTGACCTTCTTTTCTCTCGTACTTGCCAAATTAACTCTTTAGGAACTCTATCATAAGCTTTCTTTAGGTCGATAAGTATCATATAAAGGTCTTTCCCACACTCCCTATACCTTTCCATGAGTCTCCTAATTAGGTATATAGCCTCAGTTGTAATTTGTAAACCTTTCCGGCATAAATCCAAATTGGTTCTTTGTAATTGAGGTTAAGTGTTTCAAACGAGTTTTAATTACTCTTTATAGTATGATTCATCAACTTTAATGCCGATCATAGTTATTACAACTTTGAATATCTCCTTTATTTTTGTAAATTGGAACCATGATACTTCTCCATTCATGTGACATTTTCTTTGTGCTTATAATCTTAGTAAACAAGTTAGTCAACCAAGCTAGCCTGTGGGTTCCTAAGCTCTTCTATACTTTTATTGAGATTTCATCAAGCCCTTGTGTCTTGCCTAGTTTCATTTTTTTTTAATAACTTCGAACATCAAAATTCTCCGCATATATGTTCAAAAATTGGTGCCTTGGTGGATGTTGTAATCATACGAATCATAGATACTTGAAGTATGCTTATTTAGCAAACTAGAGAAATAGATTTCCCATCTCTTCTTAATGTCCTCATCACATACTAATACTTTACCATCTCCACTTTTAATACATTTAAAATGGTCAAGATCTCTACTCTTCCTATCCCTTATTTTAGCTATCTTATAAATAGATTTTTCTCCTTCCTCGGTGCCTAACTTATTATATAACTTTTCATACTTCTCCTGCAATTTTCCTAGCTTTATTTCTAGCCAACCTATACCTTTGAAGATCCTCCACATCCTTATTCCATCGCCATTTCTTAAAACTAATTTTCTTATTCCTAATGGCAGCTTGAACTTCACTATCCCACCACCAAGTCTCTCTATAAGAATGGAGCTTTCCTTTTGATTCACCTAGGACATCTTTAGTCACCTTCTTGATACGTGTAGCCATCTCATTCCACATCGTATTTGATCTCAGGGAGATATCCCACTTTATTTTTATCACTTAAGTAATGCAATAGTGAAATGGTTCATCATTAATTAGACTAAACTAACGGTCCAAACACATCCATCTAAAGAAATAAATTGATAAGGGTCCTAACCATGCATCTAACGAAATTGGATTTTCGAACAATAAATGAAATGTTTCATTCAGGCCCTTTATTCCATAAGACTTTTTGAGGGATGGGGTTGGTGGCCTATATTGCTTTCCCACAAATCAATTTGTCCGTTTAGAAGGGCTTCTAGTCACGTATAAAAAGTATATACATTTTCTGGTTATCATTCAATCCCTAGTTTTAAGGAACTACAAGCTATTCCCCATGAATTTCTCCTAATACTCTCCTATTTCATGTGCTATTTAGTCTCCAGTGATTCCTCTTATTCCAATCCTTCCCTTTTCTTGCTTCTTGACAAGTCTCAACAAATTTGCAATTTTCCAAATTTTTGTATTCTCTCTGTGTCCAAATTATTCATGCCCCTCTCACACTCACGTTTTTATAACCTAATTGTTGAATCTACATTACAAGTAATGAGTTTGGTGTCCTTTGCAATATGTTTCTATAGATGTCATCTTCTTTTTTAGTATGAGGTCTTTTCAAAGTATATACATTTTGTAAGGGGTATTTTATTCTTGCTTCATTTTCCCCCAGCAACAATGCACAAGCCTTTTCCTGTTGCAGGTCCAACAATGCTGTCTCAAAACGACTTCTCGTGGGCCTGCAAAATGTCATCTTCGCTAGGTAAGGTGTTTGTGAAATTAAAAGCCTAAGGTCAAGGCTCAAAACACTCGCACGGTGTTGTCGTAAAAGTAGCTGCAACGCACGGTTCGAGTCGTCGAAGGAGATATGCCACTTTAGAATTAACTTCTTAATGATAATGCGAGAGTGTAATGATTAAAATTTGTTAATTACTTAATTAAACTAAACGAACGGTCCTAATCCGTACATCTAATGCGAATCGAATTGAAACGAAAATTAAAGCAAACATAATCAACGCATAATTAATAAAGGCAGAAAAAAATGCGAATAATAAATAAATAAAAATAAAAGGGAAGTGATCCGAGTGTCGCTTCTGGATCTAGGGAAGGGGAGTATAATTATAATGACTTTGACCGTGGACCCTTTGCCTTAGCTTATAGTTCACCGATCGGGGGAACGGATATTAGAGAAAAAGAAATTGCAAAAACTAAATAATTAAAGCAATAAAAGGAAAGGGAAACCTTAACCAAAGAGAGGCACGACTGTAGGCATCTCTGATCAAGGACCTAGGGGAAGGGAGAACAATAAATAAATGCTGAAAGTAAATAACGGAGTAATAAAAGGAAAGGGAAAACTTAACCAAAGAGAGGCACGACTGTAGGCATCTCTGATCAAAGACCCAAGGGAAGGGAGAACAATAAATAAATGCTGAAAGTAAATCCTAAATTAAGAATATGGAGGGGTAGATAGAAGCGGGAATGGAGGGAGGAGAGAAGATTATTGAAGAAGGTTACTTACTTGCTAATTGAACAAACGATTCGAATCTCAACCAACCCTAACAACCAGATCTAGATCATTCTGCAATTGCTAGACCTAGAGAAAAACGAATCTTAAAACTTGAAACTTGAACTTGAATTGCATTACATAGAAAAATTAAACCTAAACATTCAATCTAGAAATTTAAATCTCACAAATGCAAGCAAAGAAAACTAGAGAAAGCTTAAGTAAATTGAAGAGAGAAGAAAGAGTGCTTCTACTAAGCTCTAAAACACGTTCTCCTTTGATGGAGTATGCTCTCCTTTTATAGAGTTTACATGAGATATGAATCTTGATAGAATTTGAATCAAACTCAGGGTTCTTATCTGACTCAACCAATTAGGGTTTTGACGTACTAATCGGACCGACTTAGAGAGATCATATGCATAGTTCCACCGTTGGATTTGAGGTTTAAGAAGTCGTGAAGCTCTCCTAAAAAAATCAGCAAGATCGGACACCGGATGACCGTTCGATGAAGGGCTTGATCAAAACTGGATAGAGACATTCAAAAATGGGATTTCTGCCTCTTCCTTCTCTAAATATAATTCTTTTTCCTCTTTTTCTTTCTTTAATCAAATCCCAAATAAGATATTGAAGTATGCAAGGACTCTTTTCTCCATCTGGACTCTCTCAATAATATCTCTATAGATTTGATTGATAATTTATAATCTCAGCCGTAGATCAAATTTGCCTTCTTTATCTCATCAATATTTCGGAGTTGGATAATCACATCTCTAGCCCATCATGCTCCAAATCAGGCCCATTTTCGCATTTGAGAATTTGAATGGACCTCTTGACGTGTAAAATTGCATGATTCATGCTCAAAATTCCAAATATTAGCTTAAATATTGAGAAGTCCTAAAAATCTGCAAAAACAACATAAAACCCAAGGTAGCTCCACTGTAGTGTGTAAAATGCATGCTTTATGCCCTAAGATTTCACACATAAATGTGCTCATCATAAGGCTGCCTAGGAGAAATGAAGGGGGGGGGGGGAGGGGTGGATGTTCCTTGTTCAGGAGCCTTGGGCACCATGCTTTGCCCTTTTGTACATTTTCTGCCAGGGGGATTTCAGAATGGTAGGATTTTCAGAGTATACACATATTTGTGTCTATATAAGGGTTAAAGATTGGCTTTTCATCAGTTTTCATAGCTTATGAATGTTCAGAAACTCACTCATTGTTTATCTCTTCCTAACGATTCTTGAAAAGTGAACATCAGATTCCAAGACGGTTAATTTCTAAATGACTTGCTTAGTATTGCAGTTTTCCAGGTGATATTGCCCCTTCGGTTAAGGTTTTTACCAGTATAAAAGATTATCGTGTTTGGTTCCAGCTAAGTTTAGTAAAATTTATAACAAAATTCAGGCTCTTTTTCTTTGAGGCTTTGGCTTTATTGTGATATTGGTTTCTTTGGAATTACAATATGATTTAAAAACCATGCTTTATTTGAAAGAGGCCCAGGAGATCCTCTGGCATGTATGAATTTTCACCCAAAGTGTCAACAAGTATATTTATGGAAAATATCTCCTCTAGAACTTTGAGAGATTTGGACCCATCCACTTTGTATAAACTGGACTAGGGCGGAGGGTGTTAACTCCTCCAAATGTCAGTCTGCTCTATAAAAGACTCAATTTTGATTCAACTCACTGTACCCATTTCTAACCATCTGATGATACTTGTTCCACCATTCAGCTGTGTATCTAATGCCCTTTTTACTGCTAGCTTGCAAGTATCCTCTAATCTCTCAGTACTTATAAAATAAACCCATATTTCTGTTTTAGTTTTCTCCAGACTAACTGTGGCTCAAACTCTGCCTCCCCCACCAAAAAAACAAAACATTAAATCAACCACTGCCACAGGCTGCCCTCTTTTCTTTCTTTCCTTTCCAAAAGCAAATTTACCTATCCCATGTGTGGCCTGGAAGAAGTTATTGCGGTTGGTTATCCAGTTGGGCATCCTTTTATGGGTGCCAACTTTTGTTAATGCTTCTCAAAGTTGAAATTTTTTGATTTGTATTTTGTGATGATTCTTCTCTATCTAGCCTCCTGTGTTCATTGCCCTTGCATCTATTTTCACCTTGATTCAGGTTTTCTCATTATTGATCACTGAAGGAAAGAAGCGGGAAAAACTGGGAGATATATATGTGATCATCCTTCTTTCCTTCCTGTCACAGCCACTTTTGGTTAAAAATGCATTAGGAAGTTACAGACATTCTTTATATCATATTGGTGATGAAGTGCTTGAGCCCGGATCTTGTCCTTGACTAGCTTTGTCATACTCAATTTTTTCATAGGTTGTTGGCTTCCTGCTGGTGTGCTTTCAGATCAGCACTTTCAGTGCTTGGATTAAAGCCTCTATTTTCTGAAATTTAACTTCAAAATAAACTACAATGTTGGATTGACTCATTGACAACACTGATGCTAGGAATCTCATAGTTTAATATTCCTTTTGGGTTTAAGATATATTTCAATAATTTTTGAGGAATTTAGCAGACTTCTTTTTCCCAGATTATGTGCAAGAAGTGGAACATGAGTAAGTTACCACTACCTCTCTCAAACAAAATAGCTTTTCTGAATCTGCACCTGTAACTGAAGAAGCTACCCCAAAAATGGACTGAATAAATCTAACTTTTTTTGGGGGGATGTAAAGTAAATGGATAAAATCCCATTGTTGATCTAACTAATAGGTGGTAAGTCTTATACTCTTGTTGGATTAATACATGGTTTCAAGACAAACTTCATTTACTCCAGGATTGTAGGTGGTTGTTTTAAATTCTGATGATTGAATAATATGTGGTTTTCAAGTTGTGCCCTAATGCAAATCTCATGTTTCATATCTATCCAACTCCATATAATCCTCTTAAGTTTCAACTATGACCTCATGCATGTATGGTTTGTAATTTTTGTTCTGAACTGGCCATGCTAGGAATATTTCTAGTATATAGGTAACTTCAATTTCACTTTTTGTGTGATTATAGGCTATTCATTCAGTTTAACATGGACAAGCAAACCAGCAGGAGAGGAAGCAGAGCTGCTGTATCGGGTGTTGTCATTAGGTACTTTCGAGAGGGTTGCTCCAGATTGGATGAGAGAAGTAATGATGTTCAGCATGAACATGTGCCCCATCTTCTTCGAACGCTTAGCTAAAGTTCTCCGGCAGCACCACTGATGATTGGTGCTCCTTCAGCAAAATCTTGCAGGTTGTTTCCAACCATTGTAATGTAATTTACTTCTCGTTTCATATAATTAGCTGTTAACAGAAAAGCTTCAGAGAAATTGAATGCTATGTACTGTGCACCTGCTAATATCTAATTCTTCTCTTATGCTCGAGTAACCAGACATATGAACCACTTTTCCTTGGCATTTTCCTTAATTTATTTTCACTCGTAATTAGTAGATAGTGATGTAGTTTACCAAAAATAACAAACAAGAGTTGTATATTCTGTTTGGTGTGATTCAACTAATGTTATGGTTCAGTTTTATAGATAGGGGCAACAAAAGGGAATAATTGTAATGCCATTTTGGGAATTGTTAGGGTCAGAGTAGTCATACGTATGGGGTAGTAGTGTTGGTCTATAAAAATGTTAGAAAAGGAAGGCAATTGAGAGTAACGAAGAATATAGTTCTTGTCTCTTATCTCTCTCTCGTCTCTGTTTTCTTCTTCCCCAACCCTGTTTCTCTCTTAAATCTGTCCCTAGCCCTCTTGTATTTCTTCATTTCTCTAAGCTTAAGATATGGGTTCGTATCCAGGTTTACAATAGTTTTCTCAGTTGCGAATAAAAATTTACAATGAGAAAGCTATTGTAAGCATAATTACTATAACAGAATTGAAGCTACCTATATGCAATGAGAAGCTATTGTAGAGCTAATTAAAACTTGTTTGTCTGCGGAGGCCTCATTGCGTTCAGATTATTTCCTTAGTTTCAAACCTCTTCCTTCTTCAGTCAAGATAGATGTTCAAGGAGGAATTCTTCTTTATGTTTATCACATTGATCCAGGTCCAATATGGATAGTGGACTACTTAGGATTGGAAAATTTAGGGGAAATTTACCAAAAATACAAAAAAGTAAAACGTAAGGGAAGAAGAAATGCTATTGGTAGTGTGGCTTATGACATTCAAGTGTTTCTTCTGAACTAGTGGAGATATTATATAGCAACAATCATAACTTTGTCCCAATTAAATGGTGGGATTGGTTGCATTGATCCGGATGTAGATGAGTTTTGAAAATAAGTTATATCAGAAAGATTAAAAAAAATAAACAAAAATGGAAAATTGAAGCCATTGAATAGTTTTTTTTTTGGGAGGATCAATTGAAGTTTCTTAACTCCAAATAAAATAAAATTGGTTTGCAAGGTGTAAGATACTCAATCAACTCAATTCTTCTTTTCATTCTCACTTTACGGTTTGGAGTTTGAGCAATTCTTGTTCTATTTACCCTAAATTTAGGCTAGGGAGGTTTTCAAGGCATAAAATGAAGAACCCAGGAAACCATATTGTCAATCTGTGGAAGACAAATTATGTTATTAATCTTTTTGCATTGGTTCATCCGACAATAATGCCAATTAACGATCAATCACTTACAAGTCTTGTGACTTACATGCCAATGATGGGTTAATAAAGAGGTTAAAGGCCCAAACTCCCTAGGGGAGGTCTTGGGTTAGCACCCATTCCCATTGATGACTCAGTTCAATAATGAATCAGGGTAAACATGTGCTTGGATTGAGGAACCCGTTCGGTATTAATGCAGGACGAACTCAGCGTGGCGGTTGTTTCTTTGGTGTGTAGTTTTCTCTCACTTTATAAATATCTCTTCCTTTGAACTCATAGAAGATGACACAAATTAATGAATAACTCAATGCTCTTGTTAGTTTCTTTTCTTTTACCCTAGTTGTAGCATGTAATCTAGAACAATAGTACAAGTTTGCCATTAAAAACTCCACAAATTTTTATTATTTTTTCTCAAAAAGCACCTAAGTCTTTGATACGTCGAGGCATAGAGAATTTAATAGTTGTTTCATTCAGATTTCTTGGAGTCATTTCTAGGCCTTGTCACGCTTGCACAAACCATATTGTGTTTTCTTATGTATACAAAAAAAATCAAAATTTTCGACTATACATTTGGAGACATGTTTTACAATGATAATGACGTACTTTCCATGTTCTTTACCCGAGAAATATCTTTATATTGTGAATTTTTTTTTTTTGAGTAAAATTATAATGTGACCTCAACAATAGAGGGGTAGCGTATAATGTTGTGTGTGATACTGTGATGTATAGATAAGATTAGGTGTGTAAACAGACCGGATTCGGATCGGATAGTGGTATATCCATATCCGCATCCTATTATATTCTGACGGATTCGGATAATATCCTATCGGTTTTCGGACGGATTCTGTCGGATGATAATCGGATAGTTATTTTCTTAAGTAGATTCTTCTAAACAGACATGAATATAGATTGAATACAAGTTTTCAACTACCTATTTGCATCTTTACCTTTTTATTTGTGAGGACTATGTTTGAAATTTAAGAATTTAACAATTTTGACAGTTATTTTAGTAGAAAATCTAGAAAATCTAGAAAAATAATCACATACCATAAGCAAAATTTATAAAAATAAGAATAATAAGTTTAAATAAATAACTTAATTGGATAATTTTATCAGACGGATAATATTCGGTAAGAAAGGGGTATACCATATCCGTATTCTATTAATAATCGGAAGATGTGAATTCGAAAGCGGATTTCGATTATCCATTTACACCCCTAGATAAGATGAAAAAGGCAAAAAGGAGTTTGTTTACCGACAAGAAGAAAAAGGGAAAGGATCTAGCAAAACAAAACAACGAAGGAAATTTTAAAAAATAAAAGAAAAAACTAGCCGTTGGGATTAAAACGATCTGCGCCGTTCGAGTTAAACGTTAAAAAACTAATTTCAAAATTTCTATCGGCTCAAGTCTGCTACTTTACTGTTGCCCGGTGTGTTTAAAAGCGAAACCTAACGCTCCCTTCCCTGTTCTCATCTTATTTGCTCATCCAATTCTCTCTCAACCCCAGATTCCAAGAAGAAGAAGTAAGTACAATCTGGGCTTCTTCTTCTTCTTCTTTTCTTTCTGATCTTTGATTTCCATCAAGACAGGCTTCATCTTCTCTATCTATTTCTCTAAAGTTCCAAAATGGCAACCGTGAACAGGCGCTCGGAGACTCAGGGTTACCAAGGCAACACACCTGTACCCTCTCCGACCATGCCGACCTCAAAGCAACCTGCCCCTGTAGCTAAGACCGTCGACACCCAGTCTGTTCTGAAAAGGTACGAGTTGTCTATATTGTGTTTGGTTTCTTTGATTTCTTACAAATCTCTTATCCTGCCCGTGGAGGGCTGGATCACAGTTAAATCTTGCCCCATTTTAATTTGATTTCTTACGAATTCCTTATTCTGTTTTTGGTTGCATTTATTTTTCAATTATATCTGATGTGATATCTGTTTCTTTTCCTATTTCTTATCCAATCCGAGCAGACTACAGTCAGAATTGATGGCCCTAATGGTAAAAATCCATCTGATTGCCTTCTTCTTTTTCTGTATTCAAGAAGTTAACAGTACTTCACCTTCAAATGTATCTAATGGGTTCTTGCCATTTTCTTTTATGAATTTTCAGATGAATGGAGATCCACTTATATCTGCTTTTCCTGAGGAAGACAACATGTTCTGCTGGAAGGGTACAATATATGGAAGCAAAGATACTGTCTTTGAAGGGACAGAGTACAAACTCTCTCTCTCTTTTCCAACCGATTACCCCTTCAAGTCTCCAAAGGTCAAATTTGAAACCAGCTGCTTCCATCCAAATGTTGATGTTTATGGAAATATTTGCCTAGACATCCTTCAGGTACATATGCCACTACATCTTGATAACTGTCTTATTTGTTCCAATTTTAGTTTGAAGATTTTGAATTAATCAAAATTTACTGTTCTGAAATAACAGGATAAATGGTCATCAGCATATGATGTGAGAACCATATTACTGTCCATCCAGAGTCTTCTTGGAGGTAACTCGTGCGTTTTTTATTTCTTCCTTTCTGTTTATTGGTTGATATTATTTACATTTTGAACTTTAGAAGACAAATTAAAAGTAAAAATTGAATTGATGTTGGGTTTGTTTTGTGGGTTCAGAACCTAACATAAGCTCACCTCTCAATGCTCAAGCAGCAGCACTCTGGAGCAATCAAGAAGGTTTGCATCAACACAGAACATTGACAATGTTTAAGAAGGGCATAGGGGTTTTCACTTTAATTTTTCTCACATATTCTCTTAATATCTGGTCTGTTTTGCAGAGTACAGGAAAATGGTGCAGAAGTCATACAAGGCTGCTACTTAGTCTCAATTGTAAGCAAGTTGGTGGCATTCCATTCTTAAAATGGGGAAGAAGAAAGATGAATCCCTGTTAATAATATGTCATTGTAGTCTTTCTGGTATTGGAATTAAATTGATTTTTCCAGCTCTGGATTCCCTCTCTCTCTCTCTCTCTCTCTCTCTCTGCATATGTGTACTATAGGGAGGACAACATAACCATTTATAGTAAACTAGAAAGTTCATACAGCCTGTGGGTGTTTCGCTCTCTCTGAGAACTAAATTTGATCTGATAAGAAACATGATACCTACAACAGCACAGACACCAACAGTGTGTGTTACAGCTAAATTGGAATTCAGTACAAAACCCAGCAAACCCAGCAGTGTGTGTCCCTGAAAAGGAATTATGACCAACTGTTTCGACTTTCTTTGAATTCAATGTACAAAAGGAAAATTTCAGCTCCTTAGGAACACCAGAGAGAGAAAGAGCGAAGATCAGCTAATGTAAAAGTGAGAGGGGAACCTGCTGCTCAGGGAGCTTAAGAAAAAACCGAGATGCAATGAGAGCAAAACGTTGATTTCTACAAAATACAGAGACAAGTGAATTTTCTTAAATTATTACATATCAGGGTAAAAGAAAGTGCTGCAAGTATCTGAGACCATCTTTAGCACTCAAAAATCTACAACTCCCCAAATTCAAAATACCCATTCTCAGCTTCTCCACCCTCATATTCGTACCACTAAATTGTAGACCTAATTCTGCGACCAACCCACCTGCTCCGGTGTTCAGGTAGCACCTCGGCGGCGGAAGATCCTCCATGAACCACCACTGCTCGCCGCTACTGGAAACAAGTTTACCTTTACCTTTACTATCCATCATGGATAACATTCCTCTCCATCCTTTCAGCACAACAACCGATTTCACCTTCATCTCTTTTGACAGCTCAAACGGCACCATCTCAGTACCTTCAACATCAACTTCAAATCGAAACACGCCGTGCTGGTAGTTACTACCAAGGTCTTTGCCAGAGTTTGCCAGAGATAAACTGCAAGAACTGCCATTAAAGATGTCGATGGTGAAGAAGAGGTCGTCCAGGGATATACGAGGTGGGCAAGGATGAGGACGCTTGGTTGATTGATGGGCTAGAGAGTATAGATGGGAATAGGAGATATTTGGGTCAGCTAGAGTGAGAGAAGAGAGAGATGGATAGAGAGCGAGGCAGATGGGTTTCCAGAGATGTTCTAAAGACATGGAAACAGACCATGATTTGCAGATACAAGAGGCAATGGCTAGTGTTTTGGGGTCTAGGTAGTGAGAGACGAGGTTAAGGACTTCCCATGGAGGAAGATGGTTACCAGAAATGGGAAATTTGCAACATTCAAACATTCTTTCTCTCTCTCTCTGATTCTTTGTTTACTCCCTGCGTTTGCTTGAGTCAGGAAGAGTACTTAAAGAACCCATCTGCCTTCGTTATGCATTAAGTTTTGGGTTTTTTATCTGATAAACAAAATGACCGCTTGGCTATCAACAATGTAACTAAAGTCTCCCATGGAGTGAAAACTCCAACTGCTGTATCTAAATTTATAACCTGTAACGTTAATGTAAAGAGAATCACTTCAACAGCAGAGCAAGTCTTTTAGAAATTCAAGGTGTTGCCAAGAATGAAAAAGGCCAGTCAGGTTCAGGTGGGGTGTCAATTTTCCTTCTTGAGTTTGAGACTTGATAAGATTGGGATCGAGAGGGTTGTGGAGGAGCAGGACATCAAGCACAAAAGTAGTTACGGTAGATTCTGGTATAAATAATGTTTAAATTCTACAGAAATTTGTCTTTTATATTTTGCTGCGACCTTAAGCATATCCTGCTGAGATGGAATTCTCACCATTTCCTTAAAAGGAATGGAACATTGAAGGGAATACACTAGAACTGCATTAGTAGTACTCTTTGATCATGTTATGATTTATCTCCAAGTAATCTCTTTTTGAGCACGGGTGAATGAACTACAGAATGTTAAGTATGTTAACAGTTGAAGAGGCAAGACACTTGTTCAAAACTTAAATCAATGAAAGAAGCATTTATACACAATTTACATTTTGATACAATGACGCACATAACTTTGGGTTTTTACATAGAAGTTCAAGACTCTTATCAACAACTTCTTCAAAGAAGTATAGAATAGAATGGATTGCCATATTTACAATTATATAATCTCAACAGCAACACTAACACTCTTAAATAATGTTCAAGTTTTACAATGGATATAACTTCTCTATCTCTGAAAGATCATCCGTGGGTATTGCAAGGTCCACTAAATCATCATCTTCCAAATCATCATCATCAATTTCCAACCATGAAGAGATGCTTCGGTTCCCAGCACCAAGGTCATTTGATATAGTAACTCCTTTTATTGGATCTATTCTATTTAGCTTCAAATTTATATCCTCAATATCTTGGTTAGTCTCGTTAGACCGAGCCTGAGCCGTCTCTTGCTTGTTCTGATGTCTCTTTCTCTGACATCTCTTTCCTTTTGCTTTGCAAAAGCGATTTTCCAAGTGCTTTACCTAAGAGTGGGTTTCCAAGAGCAGGTGTGTCTCTTAAGGAAGCACTGCAATCAGCATCATCAATAACACTAGGGAATACCAATTTTGTTTCTTTTGATACTACCGTTGAGATGTTGTATTGGAGCAACTGATCATCTTCTTCAGATTCAGGGGCAGCGAGTTGTTGTGTCACTTCCTCCACTCTCCTCTTTTGTTGTAGAGGCTCTGCAGGGATCACTTTTTCATATTCTTCACTTTCTCCAGATACAACAGTTAAGATGTTGCATGGATCCAAATGATCATCTTCTTTAGAGTAAGGCTCGTCCCAATGCTCTTTCACTTCCTCCAATCTCCTCTTTTGTTGTGGAGACTCAGCAAGGATCACATCCTCATATTCTCCTTCATCCCTACCTCTTTTTTGAGTTAAGTCGTAAATTTTGCATAGCACCCATTCTGATGACTGAAAAGAAACAAGGAGAAAAGTACCTATATAAGTAATGTGATGCATAATCAAATAAATGTGCAGAATTATTGTAGTGAAAGAAAAATGATTAAGAGAATTCAGGAAATCTATGGATACAATGCAATTTGTTCACATACCTTGCTCGCTTGTTCATCTTTGTTATCATAAATCATATCGGATTTAGTTTTCACTGCATATTCTTTCATTTGCCATTTTGTTTTGGTAGAAGGACCAGGTTTCCCATTGTAAAAGACAAAAGATCTTCTGTATCCAATAATAACATTGGATATACTGAGTTTGACTTCCTCATCTTTACCGGTGGTCTTCCAAACTCCCTGACCTGCACTACGGTCAGGTCGTTTGTGGTTAGGGTTTCTTCTCTTTTGGTGGGAGAAGAAGTATCCACAACGACTCAATTTATTCCCTCCATAGTTTCCTGCATAATTATTTTTACGTAATCATAAGAAAAAACAGTAACATAGAGACAAATAGAAGATGAACAAAATAAAATGAAATATCTATATAAGAAGTAACTAATTTCAAATATAGAAACTGAGAAACTGAGACTCACAAAACCCTGTTACTAACAAAACTATTCTTGATTTTCTTGATCACTAGCCCTTTTCCCCTTTTGCTGATCGCTAGCCCTTTTCCCCCTTTTGCTGATCGCTAGCTGCTGTTTCTTTAATGGGTGAGCGAGTTCCAAGGGAAGAGAATGAAGCCAGGAAATCCAGAAGAGTTCAGGAGTGGATTTCTGCCGCTTCCTAAACTAATTTTTCATAAATCTTATTACTAATTTTTTTTTGCAACATTGAGAGCTAGATCTATGATTCCTCAAGAAACCGATGGAGAAACTGAAATGGAAACAGGGAAATTTCAAGAAACCGATGCAATTGGGGATAAGGAGATAGGTGTTAGTTTTCTCCATGATTTCAAGAAACCGATATAATTGGGGGTTAAGGAGATAAGTAGGTGTTAGTTCTTCCTCCATGATCATCCATGTGGTGGTGAAGTTGCTTCGGAGCCAAAGAACGAGGTCACAGTCGTGTGAAGAGAAAAAGAGTTGAAGGTATGAGAGGAAAGTGATTAAACATTAGAAAAATGTTCTAACGGTGCACTGGATGAAAATGACTGGTAAAAATCTGGAGACTGGATCAGGTTCCGCCGGAATCAGTGAGGATGCTTGCGTTGACGGCGAGGATGTAAGCCATGGTTAGGAAGGTGGCTGTGCCGGCGCGAAGCTCGGTGGTGAAGCTGGAACCTCTTTCCTAAACTTTGAATCGACTAAGGAATTGAGACGAGAAGTCATGGAAGACACTGAAGAACGTGATCGAGTCTCCATGATGATTCAGCAGAGAAAATACAAACCCAAATCAAAATAACAACATTCAGGATTCCAACGCTAATATTCCCTTATATCATTGTTTCAAAAGTTTGCACTTGTGGATATGGTATCACTAATATTTCCTTATATGATAGCCAGCAAGCACCCCAATTCAAGCATGGATCTACGTGGACCTTAGGCAACCTCAACATAGCCTGATAAGCTCTCAACATTAACAAAAACTACATAAAATGAAATATACTACTACCCAAAATTAATAGGTACTACTGCATGAAAATTAAGATAGGTATTACTTACTTATCAGCTCTTCAGGTTGTGAATCGTATACAGGAGCTTCGTTAATGACGGGGCAGGAGAATGTAGGATCATAAATTTTGGAGCGAAGATAGTATCCTATAAGTTCTTCATCCATGGGTTCAAATATGAAACCAAGGGGCGGCCGTAGTTGTTCCTCCATTACTGCTTCTGCTGAGAGATTGCAATTCTTTGCATTCGCTTTGGTGTCTTCCGCCATTGCCATATATATGTTTTTCTCAAACTTGAAGGAGTAGCAGCACTGAACTAATTTAAAGAAGAAAAACTCCTACTGTAAGAAGAACTCCTAGTATTTAGAGAACTAGTAGTACTATCAAGGACTCTACCAGATATTTATATGCATATGCTAAGATGTATAATTCCATCCCGCCTAATTTCAAAAATTCTATTCTCCATGCATCCTACGGCTTGGGAATGGGACCCACTTGGATGATGGACGCTCCAGATGGTTCTTGCATGGTTTTTTATTCTTTATTTTATTTTGTGAAAATTAAGATTAATTCTTTAGGTTTATCTGATTGAGATGAATCCTAATTAATTAGTGTAACTTCTCATAAACACATCCGGCATACATGGACAGTCCAGAAGGTTCTTGCATGGTTTTTATTCTTTATTTTATTTTAGGTGAATTAATTCTTTAGGTTTATCTGATTGAGATGAATACTAATTCATTTTAACTTCTCATAAACACATCCGGCAAACATGATTGACGGTCCAGATGGTTCTTGCATGTTTAACCGCAGGATTAACTATCATACATTAATACCTGAATCGCTTGGTTGTCTTTTTACAGTTTAAAATATTAATAGTAATAGTAAAAAAATATAACAAAAGAAGATAACATATCTTGATCGGATGATGAAGTTCGACGATTTAGGAGATCGAAGGAGATTCCTACATAGATTAATTGAACGGACTAAAATATCTTGATTTTTGTTCGTCAATCATTTGGCTGCGGGTGAATCTCAAATTCAAAATGTAAAACGTTGAGCACTCAAAAATTTAGGGTTGTCTGTTCAGGACATACTTGTTGAAGTGGTGCGCCCATAGCTCTAGGGTACAACTTGGGCACACAAAATCATAGACATATCTACGTACATAGTTGAATCTATAATGAGTACCCTATGTAAAATTTACCTTTTCATAAGCTAGATACGAGTGGATGAACAAACCACATGAGGGAAGGGGGGTTGGTGATTCCAAAAGTTGAAACAAGTAAAAGAAATGGCTTTACGAAAACAAATGACATCAGCTGGAGTTGAATTTGCATAGTTATTTCCGGTTTGACAATTTTTTTTTTGCATATGCTTCTTAGGCTCTTTTTGGTATTGATATGGGAAAAACCATCGTCGAACTGGGTCCGCCCTTGGTTCGACCCTCGACCCCAGTCGGAAAGAAACGAACCGACTTGCATCTAAATGGACCGGGTTTGAAGATAGCTTGCTAAGGAAGAAACCTGACTCAGTCAACAAGCACGCCCGAATCCGCAATTCTCAGAGTGGACGACTCGTTAAGGAGACGGTTTACAGCATTTACAGGAACAATGATCGTGCTTACTTGGATAATTGCCACATCCTTAGTACTAGGATCGTATGAACAAAGGAAGTTATCCACTACCCCACTAACGGGTCTACTCGTTAAGATCGGACGGTCACCTAAAGAAGGCTCGAATAAATCCAACGAAGAAGATTAGAAGGTAAACACTATATAAGACATGACCTACGTACAAGAAAGGTAACTGAATTGTATTCCCAATATTCATATTCATACTTCTGCTCTGTACTCAAGCAGAGCCTTTGTGATTAGTTCATCAACTGACTTAGCCTTCGGAGGTGGACTCCCGACCCCAACGGTCGGAATGGTCGGGCCACGTCTAACGATTGTTTTGCAGGTCATCATTGAGCAATAGGAGGGTTAAGCAGATTTTGGACGCATCATTTGGCGCCGTTTGTGGGAAACGCTTCAGAAAGTCACGGTTACTAGGTCAGCAGCGGCGGCTGCGGCGGCTCAGCAAGATGCTGACGTTCAACTTCTTGGCGGGAACAATCCGGGTGATATCCTTGAAGGAAGTTGAGCTCATGAAGTACGAGAAGATGGAGGACAGGGGGTAATGATCAATTGCATCCTCCCAATCCTCTCCAACAGCAGTTGGATCAAATGCAGCTCCAATTTCTGGAGATGAACTAGACGCTTCGTACGTTGGTTAGGTAAGTGGTGGCGCCACAGGGCTTCGATCAGCGGGAAGCAAGAAGGCGTGTAAGAGAAGGCGAGGAAATATTTACCTCGCTTCCACAAGGACGTTCCCCACAGAGGAAAAGAAGGTTACTAGAAGGCCAGAATGTTTGCCAGAATTTCCAGGAAGACGCCCGGAGACAAGGTGGAGAATCAAGAAGAACTGGGGAACTCCCCAGAAGAGATGATCGAATTGAACGACCGCAAGGAAGCACAACTCGTTCAATGACAAGGTTGGGTGTTGGAGTGCGAACTCATTCACCAACCTCCAGGCGTATGGTTCGGGACAATGCTCGCGTCACCGGTGGACGTCCGGTGCATATTGGCCAAGAGCTGGCTAATATTAATTAGAAGCTCGGGCAACTGTCCAAAGGAAAAATAACCGATGATATATATTCGGTCATTAGAAAGACCCCGTTCGCTGAAGCAATAGACGGATATCAATGTCCTCAAAATTTATGATTACCTACTTTTTCTTCGTTTGACGGTTCGGGAGATCCTATCACTCACATCAGTTACTACTAGCAAACTATGGCTGTGGCTGGTAACTCAGATGAAATCCTTTGTAGGGTGTTCGGTTCATCTTTGAAAGGAGCAACACAAAAGTGGTTTTCGAATCTTCCTTTGGGAAGAATTGCAGATTTTGAGGAGTTGGCGCGAAAATTCATCGGTCGATTCCAAAGAGGAATTCAGATCAAGAAGACCTTGTTCACCATTAGGCAAGGGAAAAGCGAATCGATTCGAGAGTACTTGAAAAGATTCAACAAGGTCACAATGGAAATTGATAATCTAGATGAATAGGTAGCTAAAACTGCTTTGTTCATTGGACTCACCAATCGGAGACTCTTGGAGTTATTACTTCAAGATATGCCTACCACCTATGCTGAACTGGTGCAAAGGTGTCAGAAACAAGTGGAGGTAACAGAGATTCTAGATGCGCGTCAGGGAGACATGAAGGCCTCCACAAGAGAGCAGAAAGCTCCCGAGAAAAAGCAAAAACCCAAACAGCATGCTCGGGATTGAGTTGGGAGGCCCCGTATGGCGTGGCGACAAAGGTCTCCTGATCAAGGCAAGTATACACACCTGAATACTCCTTGGTTAGAGATCTTGAATGTCATCAAAGGAAAAAATATCATAAAATGGCCACCCAAGGTCCCAGCAAAGCCTGGGGAGCGAAATATGGAGAGGTATTGCCGTTTTCATAAGGATTATGGTCACTATACCAATGATTGTAGACATTTGAAGGCCGATATTGAGAGATTGATATCTCAAGGTCACCTTTCTAGTTTCATCAAGGGGAGACAAGCAGAGTCGCGAGCAACCGGTGAGAAAAGGGAGCGTTTGGTAAGTCAGGAGCGGCGAACTGAAGCTCCTAAGTCTAAGAAAGGCAAAGAAGTGATCGATGCCACCCGATCACTAATATTGACGATATTCGGAGGACCCGAGCCTGAGTCACTCCGAAAGTTGAAGGCCAAATCTAAGTTCATTGGAACTGGAGAAACGCAGAAGCGAAAAAGACCGAATGGTGAGGGTTCGATCACCTTCGGTGAAGAAGATGAGAGAGGCATCTGTATGCCTCATGATGACGCCATAGTCATCAAGGTAGAGATTGCACGCCGGGAGGTGCACAGAGTGCTAGTTGACACAGGATTTGCTGCAGACCTTTTGTCTTATGAAGCTTATCAAAAGCAAAAAATCGAGGAGGATCTAATGGAGCCGTCATCTACACATCTTTATGGCTTTTCCGGGTTGTCGGCTATAGCTGAAGGATCAGTACAACTGGATCTGTCAGTTGGAAACTTCCCCAAAGAAGCTACTATTGGGTGAACTTCCTGGTAGTTTTGGAACTCCCGGCTTACAACGTCATTCTTGGCAGGCCGTCTTTAACAAAGTTAGGTGCTGTAGTTTTGACAAAGCACTTGAAGATAAAATTCCCAACTAGTATGGGAATCGGTCAGGTTTCCTCTGACCAAAAAATCTCCCGACAGTGCTACATGGCATATCTGAAAGACAAGGAAGGCCTGAAGAAGGCCACGACATTGCCAATAGAAATACGTGACGATCGGAATGAGGCAGAAATGCAAAGACCCGAGCCGGTAGAAAAGTTGGAGCGAATCCAGCTGAATCCTGACAATGAAAAAAGAACTACTCAAATTGGATCCGAGCAGCTGAAAGAATTCAAAACAGAATTGAAGCTATTCCTTCAGGAAAACAGAGATGTATTCGCATGATCTGCGGAGGATATGCCGGGAATAAGTCGTCAAGTGGCAGAACACAAGCTTTGGATAGATCCGAAGGCAAAACCGATTATCCAGAAGAGGAGAAACTTCTCGATAGAAAAGAATGTGGCCATCAGGGGCGAGGTCAAAAAGCTAAAGAATTCAGGGTTCATCGAACCCATTGAATGCCCAACCTGGTTGGCCAATGTGGTGATGGTCAAGAAGGCGAATGGAAAATGGAGAATGTGTACAGATTACACAGATCTCAGCAAGGCTTGCCCGAAAGATTGATATCCGCTGCCCCGGATAGATCTTTTAATAGATGCCACCGCTGGATATGAAATGTTAAGTTTCATGGATGCATACTCGGGGTACAACCAGATCCTCATGAATCAAGAGGATGAAAAGTTAACTGCTTTCATGACCGATATTGAAAGTTTTTACAACAAAGTCATGCCGTTCGGCTAGAAGAACGCAGGGGCTACTTATCAGAGGGCGGTAAACAAAATATTCAAGGATCTAATATGGAGAAACATGGAAGCATACATCGATGATATGCTGGAAAAAAGCACAACAAGATCAAAGCATATTGAAGATTTGGTAGAAGTATTTTCAGTGTTCCGAAAATACCAGATGAAGCTGAACCTAGAAAAATGTGCCTTCGGTGTATGATCGGGAAAATTCTTAGGTTTCATGGTGTCTCAAAGAGGTATCGAGGCTAACCTGGCCAAAATATAGGCTTTGATTACCATGGAACCTCCTAGGACCGTTCGGGATGTGCAATGCCTAATAGGAAGAGTAGCTGTGCTGAACCAATTCATCTCACAGACGGGAGAGAAATGCTTCCCTTTCTTCAAAGCACTCAAGGATTTGAGGGTCAGCAGGGAGGCCCGATGGTCAGAAGAATGCCAAAAGGCATTCGAAAATCTGAAGGAAACACTTGGCAAGCCACCGCTTTTATCCCGATCGGAGAAGGGAGAAGTTTTGCAAGTCTATTTAGCAACATCTCATTCGGCGGTAAGTGCGGTACTTGCTCGAGAGAAAGAAAAGAAGCAATGGCCAATCTATTATGTCAGCCACGTGCTCCTCAACACAGAGACACGATATTCCCAGATCAAGAAGCAGGCTTTGGCTCTTATGACAGCGGCCAGGAAACTAAGGCCATACTTTCAGGCACATCTGATAGAGGTATTGACTACTTTTCCTTTGAATAAAGTTCTTCATAAGCCTAATTTGTCTGGAAGAATGGTAGTGTGGTCGGTTGAGCTTGGTGAGTTCCATGTAAGTTTCAAGCCTCACACAACAATCAAGGCCCAAGCATTGCTGATTTCGTGGTAGAAACCACTACCCCGGCTACCCCGACCGAGGAAGATGCCGAACCTAGTATTCCAACCATGTGGGAGGAATACGTGGACGGCTCGAGCAATAAGCATGGAGCTGGAGCTGGGATTCTTTTGAAAAGCCCAACAGGATTCATCATTCTCTATGCTTTGAGGTTCACATTTGAAGCAAGCAACAACGAGGCAGAGTATGAGGCCTTGATAGCCGGACTTCGTTTGTCAAAGGCCCTGACAATAGCTGAGGTAACTATCTTCAGTGATTTACAGCTCATTGTCAATCAAGTGCAAGGGGAGTATGCTATCAAAGAGCCCCGATTGCAGAAATATCAAGAAATATCAAGAAATCGTGCAAGCTTTGCAGAAGGAATTCAAGAATCTGAAAGTATGTCAGATTCCAAGAAAAGAAAATGCGATGGCAGATGAGCTTTCAAGATTGGCTAACACCAAAGAAAAGACGCTCGACCCTTTGGTCTACATTGAGGAAGTGGCATTCCCAAGCATTCAAGAAAAGGAGATATCCTATATTGAAGCTGAACATTGCTGGATGGACCCGATCGTGGAATATCTCAGAGATGATAAGCTACCAGAGGATCCAAAGGAGGCAAGAGTAATCAAGGTGCGGGCGTTAAGGTTTATAATGCAGAATGGAAGGCTGTACCGATGGTCTTATGCTGGACCCCTCTTAAGATGCTTGGGTCCCGAAGGATCAAATATGGCTTTGGTGGAGGTTCATGAAGGAATTTGTGGGGCGCATATGGGTGGTCGTGCTCTAGCCCACAAAATCCTAAGACTCGGTTTATATTGGCCGAAACTTCAAGAGACTGCAATGGAATACGTTCGTCACTGCAAAAACTGTCAGATTCATGCCACAATCTCCAAAAGGCCAGCTAAAACCCTAACTTCAATTCTTGACCCCATCCCCTTTGTGATGTGGGGAATTGATATTATGGAAAAATTCACCAAGGCCACGAGTGGACGGGAGTACCTCATCGTAGCAATCGATTACTTCACGAAATGGGTAGAAGCTACTGCTTTGGCGACCATCATCGAAAGGAGAAGTTCGTGTTGGAATCTATCATCTATCGGTTCAGGATGCCAAATCCTTGTAACCGACCATGGTACACAATTTGACAACCCACAGTTCGAGCAGTTCTGCAACACTTACTTGATTGAACATCGAATGTCATTAGTAGCATACCCACAGAGCAACGGGCAAGTGGAGGTTACGAACCAAACGCTACTTGATGGAATAAAGAAAAGACTCGAGTTTGACAAAGCCTTATGGGTTGAAGAATTGCACAATGTTCTATGGGCATCTCGAACTATGGTTCGAACTCCCACTGAAGAAACTCCATTCAAATTGGCCTACGGATCTGAAGCATTGGCACCCGTCGAAGTAATGGCTGGAACACTTCGGGAAAGAGAATTCGAGGAAAAAGCATACGAATAAGGATTGCTAGATAGCCTTGAGCTACTAGATGAAGTTTGAACAAAAGCAATTGCCCAAACTCAACATTACCAGCGGAGGATAGCATCACACTACAATTCCCGAGTAAAGCATTGCCAATACCGAGTGGGAGACCTGGTTCTAAGGAACAGTTTAGCTTCAGATCCATGCCATCAGAAGAAACTAGATCCTTCATGGGAAGGACCATATATGGTAATCAAGCCGGTCGGTTCAGGGGCATATAAGCTGAAGAACGTGACAACGAAACGAGAGCTGGATCGTTCATGGAATGCAAGACACCTGATGAAATACAATCCCTAGAAGTTTATCATTTTCATTTTCGATGTAGAGAATTCAGCTCAATCAATGCAATTTCCGGTTTTCAACACCATATCTTTTGATTGGGGGCTACACGCATTATCCAACAAATATAGGCTAATCAAAAGGCATCGGTTTAAAACGCCGAGTGGGACATTTGAAAGCTTAATGAATTTTTAAGGGAATTCTTAAGTAGTCATAAAGGCATCGGTTTAAAACCCGAGTGGGACCTCCGAAAGCTTAATGAATTTTTAAGGAAATTCTTACGTAGTCATAATGGCATTGGTTTAAAACCCGAGTGGGACCTTCGAAAGCTTAATGAATTTTTAAGGAAATTCTTAAGTAGTCATAGAGGCATCGGTTTAAAATCCGAGTGGGACCTCCGAAAGCTTAGAAGAATTCTTCGGAAATCTCTAAGTTAAGGCATTGGTTTAAAATCCGAGTGGGACCTTCGAAAGCTTAATGAATTTTTAAAGAAATTCTTAAGTAGTCATAAAGGCATCGGTTTAAGACCCGAGTGGGACCTTCGAAAGCTTAGAAGAATTCTCAAGAATCTCTCTAAGTAAAGGCTTCAGTTCTGACTGGCTAAGACCTTTTAAAGAAAAGGCTTCGTTTCAACCAACTAAGAAAACTAATCCTATGGAATTGCTCAGAGGAAGACTTTGGTGAAAAAATGAATATCTTCGTTGATTGACAAAGTTTAAGGATAAAGTTAATACTTTATTTCTCTAACGACTAGAAGGGGCCAACCTTTACAACATCAAAAAGTTCTTGGGAAAAATACATGTGAGACAACAAGTGTTGAGGTCAAATCTTCGTTCGATCGAAAAACAGGGAATTCTAAATATCATCATTGGTGATTGCAAAGAGTTCCGTAAACTTTCCTTTGTCGAAACAAAATCGGGAAGAAAAACCAAAGCAGCTTTCTCAGAGGCAACACAGAGTAAAGAAGAAAAATTGATGCAGCTCTCATATGTTGAAACAGAGTCAGGAAGAAAAACCAAAAGCACAATCGACTGCTGGCCATGGAGACATAGGTCCTTTAATCAATTGAGACCGATCCCTTTCACCCTCAGTGATTGCGAAGAGTTCCGTAAGCTCCCACCTACAGGAGAAACTCCGCAATTCCATACCCTTAGTTGGGTAACTCCAGGGAAAAACAAGGAACTCTAAGCTTCTTTGACCTTTTTGACCAATGAAGAGGCCTGACCTTTGGTCAAACCTGCCTTTGAGACAAGCTCTTCATAGCTAAACCCTTTGGGGGGGGGGACAAAGGAGGAGAGTCATCAAGATAATGAGTTGTATCCGGATCTGGAATTGGCCGGTCCACCTCTTCCTTAGCCCAAGTAGAAAGAGGAAGTTGCAGCTTTTTAAACACTTTTTGATGACAACATTTACGATGGGGAGCCGTGTTGAAATAAGGATTCCTTTTCATGATCGACTCCCACACCTCGTTCTCGCCGTCCCGATAAGCTTGCAAATTATAGGTATTTAGCATATCAACAAATGGCTTACCCTACAAGTATTTGAAGATGCAAGCCCTGCGAACATCAGTCGGAAGAGTTTCGAGCAGAGAAGTAATGGCTTCCCTTTGAGGCGTATGAGCTTTAGCTCTAGACCCCTTCAGTTCTCTCGAAAGCCTCTCAACTTCCCGCTCCAACTTACAGATGCGCTCCCTAGCACCGTCCAAATCCGAAGAAAGCCGTCGGATTTTAGAATTCTTCACTCGGGCAACTTCCCAAAGATTGTCCCCAAGGTGAGCATTCTCAGCATCCTTGGCTTTGGATTCTTC